>NC_058130.1:379051299-379060087 GCF_016433145.1 Gracilinanus agilis
TTTCTTTCTCTCTTTCTCTCTCTTTCTCTCTCTTTCTCTCTTTCTCTTTCTCTCTCTCTTTCTCTCTCTCTTTCTCTCTCTCTTTCTCTCTCTCTTTCTCTCTCTCTTTCTCTCTCTCTTTCTCTCTCTCTCTCTCTCTCTCTTTCTTGCCTCTTACCTTCTTATTGGTTCTAAGGCAGAAAGGTGGTAAGGGTTATTAGGCAATGGGGTGAGGTTAAGTGACTTGCCCAGGGTCACACAGCAAGGAAGTGTCTGAGACCAGATTTGACCCCAGGACCGTCTCTTGGTCTGACTTTCAATCCACTGAGCCATCTGCTTCCCTCATCACATATTCTTTTGTTATCCAGCTGACTCCTTTTCTTGTAGTAGGAATAACTGAGTTGACTATTTTAGAAAGGGCCTAAATGTTATAGTAGAGAGGCCTAAACTGCAAAAAGAATACATTTTATAACATCTCTGACAAGTGAAACTCTTCAGTGATAGGGAACTCTGTGTTCTGTAGAGATAACCCATTTTGCTTTCAGATACTCAGATTTTTAGGAAGTTTTTCCTTGTATCTATCTAATTGGTCGCCTTAGCAACTTTGACCCACTCACTGAGCTTGCAAGGTTCTGCTTTGTGGGGCAAAATAAAATAACTAATTTTACTTCTTTCACATTAGACAGTAATCATTCACCCAAGTCTCTCTACTAGACTCAATCTTCCTACCTTTTTAAACTTGTATGTCATAAATTCAAGTCTTATGAATTAGTTGTTTTATTGGGGCAAGGTGTTGCTTTACAGTGTCCTTTCAACATATGGTAGATGCTGAAATGTAGGAGAAATGTGTTTTGAATTGGAAGACCCAAGTTAGAATGCTGTCCCCACTACTTCCTACTTGTGAGACCTTGATGAAGTCATTTTTACCCTCTGGGCCTTGGCTTCCTCTTCTGTAAAATGAGAGACAAAGCAGATCATTTCTTTGATCCCTTTCAGCTCCAAATCTTATGATCTTATGACAACTATTTGCTTTTCCTGTTTTCTTCTAGTTGTATGTGTGGCTTCATTATTTAACTTGTATGTTAGTTTCTCTGTGAAATGACTATATTTAGCACACCCCCATAATGTGTAAGAATAGGAAACTAGAATAGAAGAAGAATAATTAGATGTAGGGAGACCATCCAAGAAGTTATTGAAACAAGCAAAATATGAACTGATAAAGGAATGGCTGAATGTTGTGGCTATGGAAATGAATAAATGATCAAGTATTGAAACTTAAGAGGCAGTGCAGATGGAGAACTGGTGAGATTGGGCATGGAAAGATAGTAGTGATCTGTGGGAAGTAATGTAGAGAAAGCAAAAAAGCAAAGATAGTTCCAAATTTGCAAGCTTAAGGCAAACATGAAATTATGGTGACACCACCTATGAAGGAAAAATATTGAGAAAGTTCTATCTTTAAGAGGAAAAATATTAGGATCATTGATGCAGAACTAGAAGGGACTCTAAAATTGCTGTAGAGATTATTTAGTCCAGCACACATTCACTTCCATTTTGCAGGTGAGGAATTGAGGCCTGGAGGTGACTTGCTTGGGGTTTCAGAGGTGTAGTAATAAATAGCTGAGTTGGGTTTTGAGTTTAGATCCTTCATTACATATCCAGTACCTTTTCCACTGTACTATACTGCCTCTGATAATAGATTCAGATTTTCTGGTTTTGTATATAGCTGAAAACTAGGTTTAAATTCTGCCTTTGGCACTTATTAGCTGTTTGACCATAGGCAGATATTCAGTTTCTTTGACTGAAAAATGGGGCTATCTCCCTGGGTGTTTTAGATGATATATGTGTATATGTTTGTATGTATGTGTATATTTACATATACATATATATGAATGAAATGCTTTGTCTGCTTTTAGGAACTATAGAAAATTCTTTTTCCTGCTCTGTCACTTGATTTGAATTTATTCAAATAATTTCCATAATAGAGAAAACTTAGAGTATAACATAAATTTTGTGTTTGCCCATGTGAGATTTTGTTTGAAAAATAAGAGAAAACAAAAAACTGCACTGCTTCACAATTATTTACAAGCTTCAACCCTGCCATCTGCCAATTCCCCATATATACAAAAGGTCTTTTTCAAGGTAAAGGACCATATTTATTGTATATCTTTGTGGGCAATAGGAGCTGTGGGCTGATGAGGTAATTTTTATCACCTCCCTCATCTAACACCATATTTGATCTGTACCCCTTCTGTCATTCAGGTTTGCCAGCTCCTGCCCTGTGGGAGTATACTGAGCAGTAGTAGGAGACCATAACTATTTAGTGTTGGATTTATGAATTTCTTACTATTTAACATTTATAACACTGGGCTGCTATTTTTATTAGATCCCTATCTTTTTTTCCCCAGTGTGTCATTGATGGAAGTTTTTGAGTGTTCTAACACCATTTTCCTCATAAGTTCTGTGGTTTTTTATTGCTTGATTTTGCAAAATTGTGATTTTGGGGGATAAACATGTTGCATTATAGAAGAACCAACTGTATGTAAATATCAACTATTATAATGTTAAATTTTAGGTGAATGAACATCCATGTTGCAATTAGTGCTCAGCCAGCTGGAGATAGAAAGCAGTCAACCATTTTGGACAAATCAGTATAGTGGTGTGCTCTGAAGAAGTGAATAAAGGAAAATCATGATTAACCTTGGAGTACACTGTTAAAGACAACGAGAAGAGAACTTATCAAAAGAGAAGGAAAAAGTAGTCAAGAGTAGGAAGAACAGAACAATATAGTGTCACTGAAGTCAAGAGATGGAGAACATTTAAAGGAGGAAATAAGAGGCTGGTGTGTAAGGAAAGGATGCTGGACTTAGGCAGGTGAGATTTAGCTCCATTCCTAATTTTCTGAAAAGTAGTGATTTGACTTTCAACAAGTTAATTTACTTCAGTGGACCGTCATCTTTTTCATTTGTCAGATGAATATGCTCTACTATGATCAAAGTCTCAGTTTTATCACTTTTGTGATTATACTACTTTTTAAGAAATCATAGCAAGTTAAGAAAAAGTTTTCATAATTCTGTTAAGTCCTTTTAAACTAGTCTTTATAATTAGTTTTGTGTGTGGTTGTGTAAAAGACAGTACTTTAAAGTTATAATTAACTCATGCCCAACAAATTGTTGAAAAAAATGGCAATGCTCATTGTTTGGTGGGGTTGTAGAATCATAGGCACAGTAATACATTGTTGGTTGAGCTGTAAAATAGTATGACTCTCTTGGAAAGTTAACTGTAATTATATATATAAAGTGACCAAAACGTCTATATACCTTTTGAACGAGAGACTTCATTATTTGGCATATATTCCAAGGAAGCCTTCAATAAGAAAGTTCTTATATGAATGTAATGTGATACTACTGTGCTATAAGAAATGATGTGTGGTGAATAGAGAAATGTGGAAAGAGCTGTATGAACTAATGCAGAATAATGTAAACAGAACTAAGAAAAAAATATATACAAAACAACTACAACAATGCAAGTATACAAACTATACACCAAAAAATCAAAAGTGAATGTAATAAAATATAAACATCAAGCATGATTTGAGTGTAGAGATATGAGGACATTCCACCCACCCTTTTGTTGGAGGTAGGATGTCAGATGTTATATATTTCACCTGTTTTTGGACTTTTTCAATGTATTACTCTGTTAAGCTGAATTTATTCCCCCCCTTTAAAAAATATTTATTTGGAATAACTCTGGGAGGGGGAGAAGAATAATTGGGAATATTGGGAATAAATGATGATGTAAGAAACAAAGCATCAATAAAAGCTTTCAAAAATAAAATTAAAACTAAAGAAAATATTGTCAAATGTGTTTTTCCTTATATTTAAAAATGGAAAAATATATTTAATATTTTGCTTACACTTTACTCCCCATCTTTTACTACTTTTGTTCCAGTGATTTAGAATAACCTTATCTTTACCTATTCCTCCAAGATCATGTCTGATTACTACCAAATGTTAGCATATAATAAATGTATGTGCTAGTTACTCTGTTTCAACTGTATCAACCTAATTTTTCCAACTAGAAGGCTACAAACTAGAGTTTTGAAGTAAGAAAATCTGGTAGAGGCTTGGTTCTGTTACTTGCCTGTTAGCTGGAGCAAGTCACTACTTCTTTGGCTCTCAGATTTCCTCAACTGTACAATGGGAGGTAGAGAGAGACTAGAATACACTTGTTCTCTAAGATCCCTTCCACACTCTAATTCTATGATCCTACATGTTATATTTTTTATGAAATTATCATGATATCCAATTCAGTACTTTATAACAGGCACTCAAATTCTTGCTGATTATTTTTAACCACCTAACTACAAATAGAAATTCTCCAACATCATGGTGAAGTGAGTAATGGCAATAGAATGATGGTATCACTTCTTCATAAGTCTAAGGTTTTAGTACCTTTCATTTGGAGAATTATAGACTCTTGATATTCTAGTCTTTACTAAATTGTTAACTATAAATTTGACTTATATGAAATATTTGAAGTTTAGGCCCAGAGTTATTTTTTTATTTTTATTTTTAAAACCCTTACATTCTGCCTTGGAACAAATACTATATTCTAAAGCAGAAGAGTAGTAAGGGCTAGGCAATAGGGGTTGACTTGCCCATGGTTACACAGCTAGGAAGTGTCTAATCTAGAACCTCCTGTCTCTAGACCTGGCTCTCCATCCACTGAACCATCTTGCTGCCCCCCTTATTTTTTAAAATATGTGTTGTTCAGAATACCAAGTAGCATATAAAAATCATAACACATTTAGATAGTAACTTTTCAATATGTAGCAACTCTGTTATAAAAAAGGAATTGGAAACCCACCAAACTTTATAGCCTGACTTGACTTCCAGTGTTCTCAACCAGTATTGCTTCTAGCACAGATTTCCTGTATACTTAACACAGTGCTTGGCACAATAAGGCCTTAATAAATGCTTATTGACTTGACATTAATCAGCTTCTACCCAACCATAACGGGGAAGTGGCGCAGACAATATGAAAGTGAAAAAACCAAAAAATATTAAGTGCTAGATGACATACTAACCTCTAATCAAATTTGACTGTTCACTATTCGATAAAAAAATCCTGCACTATCCCATTACTCTGCCTTTGTTCATACTATTTCTTAAGGGTCTGAAATGGCCTGATCTTTCTGTCCATATGTCGATAAACCAGTTCCTTCCCTCATTTTTCTTGTTTGAAATGACCCCTTCCTCTTATAAAATTTTTTATTCTCCTCTAGGTATATTTATAATCTAATGGCCACTATTTTCTTTACCATATCCCCCCAACTAAATTATAAACTTGAAAACAGATGCCATGTCTTCTTGTTTATTTTTACCTGCCCTAGGCCCTAGCACACTACTTTCAGTTCCTGGGTTTGTTGAATGATGTCCATTTGGCAGTATATGAATTACTTACAGTTAATTTAAATTCACAATTCAATTTCCTACTATTCCCCCAGTAGAATGTGATAAAAAAATTAAATGATTTTAATAGTTATAAAACTGAAGCAAAAATGAAAGGTAAATCTGAAGTTTAGGGATATTAGGACAAACAAAAAGTTCTATATATTTCAAAGAAAATAAAGGTTTACCTGTTTTGGGTATCAATACTTCTATCCCTATATTAGTGTATAAAACTAAGTTACCATTTCACTCTGGGATATAGTAATAAACATGCCAGTGCTCCATAACTCACTTTCTCTAGTCTTTTGGCTTGACACTATTTTCAGGAACTCAAGACTTTGGTAGAATCCCAGCAAATCCCTGCACATTTGAAAAAGCTTGAAAACATGTATAATGTATAACACCTCACACACCTCCACAAAGGGATAGGTTCAGGTATCTTTTCATAGCTTATTTGAGTCTCACTTGATCTTTACAGTTTTGTTGCATTTACTTTTTTTTTTTTGGTTCTTTCCATTTATATTGTAGTTATTATGTCTCTTGTTTTGTTAGTTCTGCTTATTTTATTTTTCATCAGGTTATAGAAGTCTTTCTAGGCTTCTTTATTCATCATATAAATCATTTTCTCCCAGCACAGTAATATTCCATTATATTTACGTACCACAGTTTGTTTAGCTATTTCCCAGTCTGTGGGTATCTACTTTGTTTCCAGTTCTTTACTATCAAAAAAGTGCTGCTATAAATATTTTGGTGTAACATCTTTGGAGTATAAACCCAGTAATGGAATTTGGGATATGGACATTTTCATCATTTTATGTATATTACTGCTTGCTTTCCAGAATAATTGTATCATTTTATATTACCAGCAATGTATTTATGTGCTTATCATTCCTCAACTCTGCAACAGTGAGCATTGACATTTTTTTGGTCATCTTTGTCAGTTTACATGGTGTGAGGTAAAAAGGGATTGTTTTGATTTACATTTAACCATATTAGTGAGTTGGAGCATTCTTCTCAATTCTTTTGAGAATTGTTCATATTTCATTTAACTATCGGGTTTTTTTAGCCTTAATTAAAATAAACAGAACCAGGGCAGCTAGATGGCTCAGTGGACATAGAGAGCCAGGCCTGGAGGTGGGAGGTCCTCCTTTCTAATGTGGCCTCAGACACTTCCTATCTGGGTGACCCCTAGACAAGTCATTTAACGTTTATAGACTAGCCTTTACTACTCTTCTGTCTTAGATCCAACTCAATATTGGTTCTAAGACAGAAAGTAAGGTTTTAAAAAATAAAAAGAAACTTTAAAAATTCTACATGTAATTGAGGGAATGCAATAAAATGTTAACAGGAAACTTTTAAAAAATAATTATAATAGCTATCATTTATATAGCACTTTAAGAGTTGTAAAGCACTTTTAAAGTATTATTTAAATTTATTTTTATGACAACCCTAGCAGGTAGCAGCATGCTGTTTTTATCCCCTTTGCAAATGGGCATTTGGTCTGTACCTGTGCTTTCATTAATATATAGAACTTATAATGAGTATATCCTTATACTAATGCAAATCTGCAAGTTTTCTACAATTGATAACCTTAAAGAGATCTCTGGGAAGGGCAGCAAGGTAGCACAGTGGATAGAGAGCTGGGCCTGGAGTCCAAAGAAACCAAGTTAAAATTTGACCTCAGACACTTCCTGGCAGTGTGCTCCTGGACAAATCACTTAGCCCCAGTTGCCTAGCCCTTGCCACTCTTCTGCTTGGAAATAATACTTAGTATCCATTCTAAGACAGAAGGTAAGGTTTTTAAAAAAAGAACCTATTTTCTTTTAAGGCAAAAATTTGCGATTAAATAATCAATATTTGAATGTAACAATGAGACTGAATTGGTCTTGAATAAGTAACAAGTCTCTTGAAATTCTTTTGAATGTATTAACACACAAATATAGTCAATTTTGGATTATCTTTTGTGAATTAACCGTACCAACCTGAGGTCCTTTGGTTTGCAGAGCTGGGAAGGTGGTATAGTGATTATACTGTAGGGTGTTAGAGAAGGAGAGTATATGAGTGAAAGAGAAAACTGGGTATCTGACCACTTTCTTAAACCAAAAAAAAATTTGGGGGTTTTTCCTTTTTAAAAATTGTATTTTTGTACATTTTCATTGATATGAATAATTGAGAGTTAACTACTTTTTGACTATTGTGATTGCTAATGCCATTTCCTGTAAATTGGGGAATAAGGACTCTTGACAGGTACCAAATCTCTACTTGTCTAAATTCTGATAACTCATCTTCTCATCTTTCAATGACTACAATGTTATTTGGCAGAAATGTTTGCAATGGAAGTTTAGTGCAGTAGATTTGGCTAAAAGAGTTTTTTGGCTTACCATTTCATAGTAATCCTATAGGGTGCAGGTACTTTAATTTTTTTGTTAAGGCTAATCCAGTGCCATGGGCATAATAAATATAGCATGGTATTTATATATTTCTTATTAGTCATAGGGTCATAGAATTTAGATCTGGAAAGGACTTTTGAAATCATCTTGTGAGTGAAACTGGCAGAGTAGAAGGAAATGACAAAGTTGAGCTCCCATTTACAACTCTTCCAAATAGATCTATAAAATGCATCAGACCAAATCCTGATAGAGAAATCCAGAAAAAGTCACAGTGGATCCTTTGGGCCAGCTTGGCATAGATAGAGAGGTCTGCAGATACTGGGGACAATGTAGGGCCAAGAGTATTTGGCATATGAACTCTGGGACCCAGGAGAGACTGGACACCAGCACAAAAGGAGGGCCAAGACTCATACTCTGTCTCTCCTCAAACCCATACCAGGGCTCTGCAATGGGGACACATGTCAATTGGCAGCTTTATCACCCACTACCCAGTTGAAGATGTTAAACCTTGAACTGAGAGACACGGAAATTCAGAAGGGCTGTACCAGTGGTGTGATTTAGACCCCAGGCACAAAGCAGGGTCTCACTTCCAGCATCTAGCCCAATCTTCAAAGGAATAACCAATACAAGAAAGTCACAATAAATGGGAATCCATAATTTTGTTACTTTGAATCAACAAACCTTTTCAGCTGGCTAATGGGGTGAAAGTCCAGCAGCAACCTTCTCTTAATATAGATCCAAGGAGACATCTGGATGGCTCAGTGGATTGAGAGCCAGGACTAGAGACAGGTAGTCCTAGGTTCAAATGTGATCTCAGACACTTCCCAGCTGTGTGACCCTGAACAAGTCACTTAACCCCCATTGCCTAGCCCATACCACTCTTCTGCCTTGGAGCCAATGCACAGTATTGACTCCAAGATGGAAGGTAAGGGTTTAAATATATATATATATATATATATATATATATAT
>NC_058130.1:379060153-379100851 GCF_016433145.1 Gracilinanus agilis
ATATATATATATATATATATATATATATATATATATATATCCAAACACAGGTCAGGAAGTTACAGAGGTCAAATTTAAGTCAGGATAATGATCAGACTTTGCCCTGGATCAGACCCCTTTGAGAGCACCGAAAGGTTAGGGATTATCCTATTCCTGAGAGCCTCAATATTCCCAAGAAAACAGCAACAGGACTACAAGCCCAGACCTTTTCTTCAGAAGTGTGGCAGAGCCCAGTCCAAATATTAAGTGTAGGGTCAGGAAATAGGCTGGAAGAATGAGCAAACCAAAAAAAGAACCCCACCATAATGGGTTGTTAAGGTGGCAGGGATACTCAAGACACAAATGCTGAAGAAGAGAATGACTCCAAAACTAACCTCAAGCAGTGCCTTACAGAAATACACAGCTTGGGCACAGACTAAACTAGAATTCAAGGAAAGATGAAGCAAGAATTAAAAAGAGTTTTAAAAATCTTCTTTAAATAGAATGTGTACTTGAAAAAAATTGGAAAAAATGAGAACTATCGAAGAAAGAATTGGAAAAGGAATTAACGGCTTGACACGAGGTACAAAACTTTGTTCATACAAGCTTCCTGAAAATTAAAATGAACGAAATACAAGCCAATGACTTCATAAGATGTTTAGAGTTAACAAAGTAAAAAAACTGAAAAATAGAAGAAAATATGAAGTATTTCATAGCAAAAACAACTAACCTGGAAAATAAACTAATGAGAAAAAATTTAAGAATCATTGAACTATGAGCATAGTAACCCAAATAACTTAGACATCATATTTCAAGGACTCTTAAAAAAATTAGAACCAGAAGGCAAAGTGGAAATAGAAATCATTAGACACCTTCTGAAAGAAACCCCAAAATGGAAACTCCCAGGAATATCATTGCCTAGATCCATAGCTTCCAGGCCAAAGAAAAAATACTGCAAGTAGTCAGAAAGTATTCAAGACCTGAGATGCTATATAGTCAGGATCACTCATGATTTATTTTCTGTCTAGTGACAGTTCTAGTACAGAAGGGCAGGAGCTAGGTAATCAGGATCGGATTGCCTTTGCCCAGGGTCATATAGTGTATGAGGGCGAGTATTGATGGTGTGGGAGGGATTTATCAGGACCCTCCCACCCGATAGTATTCAGTGGGCCAGATCAGCTAATCACTCACCCCCCACTCCAGGGAAGACCTATGAGGGAATAATCTCAAAGAGGTTCCCAAATTGGTAAAGTTATAGTGGGGATGTTGAAGGAAGCTGTTGGGGTTCAGTTGTGACCCTAATGGGTTGGATCCCACCCTCAGAGCCAACACTGTTGAGACAAGTTGAGACATCCCCCACTCCTAAGTTCAAGTAGCTTTATCCCTCAAGATGGTCTTTGGACTTAGTCTTCCCCTCAGCCACAAGATCAGTCACCTCCCCCCCTCAATGTAACTGCTCCAGACTCCAAGTATCAAAACTATCAGGGGTTTATTAAATGATAAATTAAATTCAGGGTACAGGAGAACGGTATAGGGGAATTAAGGATGGTGGGAATGGATGAACTTCACCATCAACTATGTCTTCTCCCCAAGAGAACAACTCTGGACTTCTGAAGTTTGGTCACAGTAGCTAACTCTCTTCCCCCTACAATCTCCTATCAAATATCTCTAAACTAATATAAGAGGGAAGTAACAGGATAATTGATTCAAGCAGGACCCTCCCCTCATTCAAGCTCGTTCCCCCAGGAGTCTGGGCTCTCCAGTCAAATTGGAGAATTGCTGTTCAATGTCTTCCTTGTTGGTAAATGAAATTAATAGAAATTGATGTTGGTATCTGAGATAGTATCCATAAATTGGGAAATTACAAACAATTTGTGATTTACAAATGTTATATTATAATCATGCTGAATTATTAATTATGGTGACCAACCACTTTTCCAGAGGACTAATGATGAAACATGCTTAACCATTTTCTGATAGGTGAAGGACTCAGTGCAAAATGAGACCAATTTTTTAGACATGACCAATGTGTCTTCATATATGAAATGATAATTATAAGAGGAAAGCACTGGAATTATGTGGAATATAGAATCCTATAGAAGGTAGGATTTTAGTTGGGACTTAAAGGATGCCAAGGAGGTCAAAACGTCAGGATAGAAGACGGAGTTTTCTAGGTGTGGTGACTGGAGCTGATAGATGAAATAAATATCTTGTTCGTGGAATGGTCAGGATGGTAGCATTGTTGGATGGAAGAGTATATTTTGGGGAGTGAGGTATAAGAAGACTGAAAAGGTAAAAAGGATCTCAGTTATGAAGGGCTTTGAATGCCAAATGGAGCATTTTGTATTTGTTCTTGGTAGCAATAGAAGGCCATTGGAGTTTATTGAGATGGGAGATAACTTTTAGGAAAAGATCCTTTAAATGTTGCATTTTGCTCTTTCCTGGAGCAATAATACCTTTTTATAGCTAATAAACACAAAGGCATTTTGTATTTTCTGTACCTTTCCTCCAACTCTGTAATTGTAAAGATGTAGTATTCTGTGTTTGTAGAAGTTTGTTCTATATCCACTAAATACATATGTAAATAATTTTCATAAAAATTATCTTGATTGATTTTTGTAGAAGATCAAATGAGATGATTGGGAGTACTTTATAATCTTCCAAGTTTGTTTTTTTTTCCCCATTTGCAGTTTCATCTTATTATTGGGGAAGCCCTCTCCCCCAATCCAATTTAGTATCCTTCCTGTCAGGTTTTTTCTATTGTTTCTAGATTGTCACTCTTCAGCTTTGACTTCTTTATAGCCTTTGACACTGTCAGTCAACCTGTTCTCCTTGAACCTTTATTCTCTTAAAATTTTCAGGACACTACTTTCTCCTGGTTGTTCTAGCTATCTGACTAGTTTTCTCAATCTCTTGCTGGATCTTCATCATACCCACTATGTGTGTACAACTGGGCTGTGCCCTGGTCCTCCTCTTCTCTCTATACTGTTTCATTTGGAGATCTCATTAGTTCCCATTGATTCAATTAACTCTTATGTGGGTGATTCTCAAATCTATTACTATTATAACAAAGACTACCACTACTAGCTATTTACTGTGTTGCAGGTACTGTGTTAACCCTTTACAATTATCTCTTTTGATCTTCACAACAACCCTGGGAGGTAGGTGCTAGTATTATCCTCATTTTACAGACAAGGAAACAGAGTTAGTTAAGTTACTTGTCCAGGGTCACACAGCAAGTAAGTGTTTGAGGAGTGTAAGGATGGAATTTGTGCAAGGGGGATGGGACAAAAGGAGCCAGAGAAGGAGTGGCTGACAGTTGGTGACAATGGAGACCAGGAGGATTCTGGGTAATTCTCCAGAGGAGGAAGGGGGAGAAGGACTTCCGGAGGAGGACTGAGGGAGGAGGAGAACATCTCAGCTCCAATCCAATCCTGAGGGCTTCCTGAGGATCTTTCTTTGGACATTGAAACCCTGATTCCCTGGTCAAAAGCATCCCATCACATCTCACCCAGCAAGACTTCAATCATCGAGTCAGCTAAGTGTTTGGACTCCATTTTGGGAGCGATCTTTTAGGCTCCTTCTCTCATTACCCAACCTTGCAGAGAGACCCTTTCTGGTCTAACTTACAATTATAGAAAAGGATAGAAATAGAAACAGAAGGAGAAGAGTCGAGGGGAGAAGCTTGAGAGTGGTAAAATCCCAAAGGTTCCCACTTGAGTGATGGACCCCATAGAAATAGAGAAGAGGGCACTCCAAAATCCCTCTGCCCTTCACTCCTTTCCCTAACCCCTGAATTGCGAAGAATAAAAGCCATTCATTAGTCAGATAGTGTTCCAGAGTGCTTGAGAGACGAGGGAGAGGGGAATCACAGCTTGGTCTGGCTGCCTCCATCTTGAAGCCAGACCACCAGCTGTGAAGTTGACTGACCTCGGGAGAGGCTTGCGTGAACCCCGCCCTCATTCAGAATTGTATTGGGATCCCCCATACCTCATCTTATAGGGCAGCCTTGCCCCCAACTCCTGTGGGGTGGCACGACCATCCAGGTCACCTAGTTTAGGGGTGACACCCCCTAAAAGTTATCCAGTGTATATTTGGCGGGAGGAGAAAGCTAGAAGAGAGTATCACCATATACTCCTCTTTATCTCCCCTCTATCCCTAACATTTGGGTACTCGCTCTCATTATTCTTACAGTTTTTGGCAGAGGCTCTCTTTATTATTATAGGAGGCTAGATTTGAATTCACACTTTCCTGACTGCCAAGTCTAGCATTCTACCTACTTGATACCTAACTGTTCCTTATCTAGCCCTAAACCTCCCTGCTTCACTCTCCCATCTCCAGATTCCTGTTGGACGCTTTGAATTAGAAGTCCCATATTCATCTTAACTTGGCATGTCCAAAACTGAACTGATTATCCTTTCCCTACAAACCCTACATTCTTCCTAATATCCCTCTTTAGAAACCATTACCATATTTTGAGTGATCTTCCTAAGACTCAGGTCTGACCTTGCCTACCCCCTACTCAATAAACTCTGGTGTCTATCATCTCTAGACAGATAAAAAGTCCTCTGTCTTTCAAAGCCTGGTAACTTGGCCTACCTCCACTCCTACCTTTCTAATCTTCTTATACATTGTATTCCATACTCCATGATTCAGTGACACTGGACTCTTTGTTCTGCAAACAAGGTCCTGACTTCCATTTTCACTTACTTTTCCCTGTGTCTGGAATTCTTTCCCTAGTCTGCTTCCTGATTTCCTTCAAACCTCCCAGCTAGAATCTCATTTTCTATAGGAAACCTTTTCCATTCCTCTTAATTTCATTACCTCCTCTTATGATTGTCTTCAATTTATTCTGTATATATTGTTTGTACATAGTTGTTAGCATCTTGTCTTTTGAGATTGGGGACTGTCTTTTCTTTGTATCCTTTAACAATAGTAGGTACTTAATAAATGTTTATTGATTTAATAAATTTTTGATAGGTCAGTGGTTTTAATTATGACAAGTCTTCTCATTCATGTAATTTGGTGTTGATTTTGGTCTGAACTGTCCAATTTTACACAGACATCTAAATTCAGAAATGATTTTCATATCAGTAACCACTCATTTCCTCTCTGATTACATAGTTCCATGGTATACTATTCTTTCTTCCCCTCTTCTTTTTTTTTTTTTTTCTCATTCAATGATGGCATGTAGTAGTTATAAATCTTCTTTCTAGTTTTTGAGTTCTTTTTCAACCCTGAGACTTTTCCAACAGTTTATCCCTGTGCTAACTTTGCATCGAAATCATCTAATGTTAATGCATAATGTTGATTTAATTAGGAGGGTTTTAATCAAGTTGTTAGTAGGAAGGAAATAAACAATTAATTAAGTACTTTACAAATATCTCATTTGTTCATTTCAACAATCTTGGGTGGTAGGTGCTATTATTAATCCAATTTTACAGTTGAGGAAACTGAGGCAGCTGTCTAACCCTGGGTGATTTGCTTAGGGTCACAGGAGTAGTAAGTGCCTGAGGTTGGATTTAAATTTATATCTTCCTGACCCCAGGCCCATTGCTCAATCAACTATGACATTAGGTACTTAAAGTGGAATTTCTTTATCTTGTCACCAAATGATAGTGTCTATAAAGTATTATCTATCTAAATAAAGTATCTATAAAGATTAATGGAAGAACCAAATTAGAATGGAGTTGGATATCTGTTTTAAGGGAATTGTAGTAATTAATTGAGAATTTTAGGAAAAAAGGAAATTATTAAAAGCTTTAGGTTAAAGACTTAAGAAGTAGGAATTGTATAGTTATTTTAATAATTATTGCTCCTTATTACAGTTTTTCTTTAAAAATGTAGATCTTAGTGAATCTTTTAAAAGACTTTGGCATAAATTTAGCCTATTCTATTACAACCTACTATTTTTAACCTATTTTTAGATCTTAGATACTTAAAAAATTTTTTTTAAAACACTAGTATGTTTTAAACAAGTATGCTATTGATTGTTGAATTGTACTACTTGAGTATATGTCTTTTGGTAGCCATCTTGTTTCCTTCAGTGATGCTTTATTGTTGTCTCTCAGGCACATCTCCTAATTCAGTGATGGGCAAACTTTTTAAAGAGAGGGCCAAAGGAAAGGAAATGCTCATCTGTCAGTCTGTTTCTAAGGCAACTCTCTCGAAGTTTCATTGTATTGTATCCTACTCATTGTATTTGTCAGATTAGGAATAATGTCGCTGGGCTGGATAGAACATTTCAGGGGGCCCGCAGTTTGCCTATCATTGTCCTAATCAATGATGAACATAAGCAAGATTGATCTTCCTTTGCACCATTAGTCAGAAATTGTTGTACCTGTCTCAACAATTTCAGGACAACAAATATTTGTTCTAAGAGTTGTGGTAGATAATGCACATTACAGAAGAAGATGACAGGCCTATGTTGTCGAACCTATGGCATGCCTGCCAGAGTTGGCTGCTCCCTTCCCCCTCTCCATGCACCTGAGGAGATTTCTCACATGACCCAGCCCTCTGCCCAACAGCCCAATGGGAGAACTTCCTCCTTCCCCTGTATGGAATAAGATGGGGGTGGAGGGGCTCACATGTGGTGTGAAGTTTGAGCACTTGGTTTCTAAAGGGTTCCACCTTCACTGACATAGGCTCTGTCTCTAGGCACTTATAATTTGGGAGATAAGACACACCTACCCATGGAATATTTACAGAATTAATAAGTATTTTACTCTGTGGTCTGCAGTATTAGGTGGAATAAGTTGTTTTGAATAATGCATTTTGCCAGGAAGATGTTGAAATTTTGCCCTTATAAGAACCAAACTTTTTTTAAAAAAAAATCTTAAGAATTAAGGATAGAAATCTTTCAAGGAGGGAGAGTTGTATAGCAGAGAATTGGTAGAATTTATTCTAGTCTCAACTTTATACAATCTAATTATATGACTGAGCAAGTCATTCTATTCTTACAATAAAAGGAATGGGTCCTTTCCAACTTGATATCTATATAGTATCTTTTTATTATATTACTTGCCTTTTAAAACAAAATATACAATATGTAATTTAGTTTTTTCTTGATAACTCAGTCATAATTATAAACGTGTTTATTATCTTTCATTGTAATGATGATATCCTCAGTATTCTATTTTTTTTGTTTGTTCATTTTTTCAAGTGTCCAACTCTTTGTGTAAGACCATATGCGTGGCACATAGGACATCTGGCCTTTCTATCCTCTGTGGTCTCCTAAAGTCTGTCCAAGCTCATGTTTATTGCTTCCATGACACTTATCTATCCATCTCGGCTTTTGCTGTCCCCTTCTCTTTTTGTCTTCAGTCTTTCCCAACATTAGGGCCTTTCCCAGTGAGTTCTGCCTTTTCATCATGTAACAAAAATATTTAAGCTTCTGCTTCAGTATTTGTCCTTCCATTGAATAGTCTGAATTAATTTCTTTAAGTATTAACTAATTTGATTACTTGATGTCCAAGGGACTCTCAGTAGTCAAATGTCTTCTCCAGAAACAGTTTGAAATTGTTGATTCTATGGTACTCACCCCTCCTTATAGTTCAACTCTTACAGCTATATATTACTACTGAAAAAACCATAACTTCGATTATACCAGACCTTTGTCAACAAGGAGACATTTATGCCTTTTAGTATGCTATCCAGATTTGTCATAGTTTTCCTTTCTAAGGAGCAAGCGTCTTAATTTCATGGCAATAGATCTTTTGTGTCCCAAAATATAAAATTTGATACTGCTTTCATTTCTTCCTCTGTTTTCTAGGAAATGATGGGTCTAGTTTTTATGATCTTAGTTTTTATAATGTTAAGCTTCAAGCCAACTTTTACATCTCCTCTTTCACTCTCATTAAAAGGTTTAGTTCTGGGGGCAGCTAGGTGGCTCAGTGGATTGAGAACCAGGCCCAAATGAGGTTCAAATCTGGCTTTGGACACTTCTTAGCTGTGTGACCCTGGGCAAGTCACTTAACCCCCATTGCTTAGCCCTTACCACTCTTCTGTCTTGGAATTGGTTCCAAGACAGAAGGTAAGGGTTAAAAAAAAAAAAAGACTTAGTTCTTACTCACTTTCTGTCAGTGTGATCTGTATATCTGAGGATAGCTGTCATTTCTCCCAGCAACCTTAATTCTGGTTTTTGATTGTGCTTTATCAGTATCCTATACCTTATGGTAAAGGGTCCTAGATTCATGTTGTTTTTATATATTTTTTTTACATCATTTCTCCTTTTTTATTAGTGTCTGCTTGTCTACCTACTTTTCATTTGCATTTTCTAATCTGTTGTCAACTTGAAAACCTGTTAGCCAAGTTTACTAAAGTTGTATTTAGAATCGGAGTAAAATAGATTTTCATAGTAGAGTCCCTTTAGGTTCTTACTCAAAAAGTGGAAGAACTTTGGTACATGCAATTTGCAGCAGCTCTTTTTGCTTCTTAGCATCATTTTTTGGATCCATGTATTTGGATATTTTTTGGATAGGGAGTTTGCTAAATTGAATTCAGTATTGGTGATGTGTAACCATCAAGGACAACTGAGTAACCACATTTGGATTGTGAGCTCCTCTATTGGATTATGATCTCCCTGTGCACAGTGGCTGTTGTCTTTTGCCTCTTTTTGTATCTCTAGTGCTTAGCACAGTACCTGGCACTTTGTAGGTGCTTAGTAAATGTTTATTGATTTTAGTATAAGATATGCTTCTTGAGATAGTCTGACAATCCCAAACCTTGAAAGTCTAGTACATGGATATTAATTGGGTTATGTTCCAGCCCAAGTAGAACTTTTGGTTGTTACTTTCAGCTTTCTGTTATCCTTGTACAATAGTCTATTTCTCTTCTCTGTGCCTTTGCACAATTTATCTCCCGTTTCTGTAATGCACTCACTTCCTCATCTCTACTTCAGAAAATGTCCTCCTTCAGAGTTCAACTCAAGTGCTACACTCTTCAGGAAGCTTATATGGATCCTCTCCAGTTGCTTTTGTTTTCTCCTTATTATTTATTTTCTAAATATCTTATATTTATTTTCCATGTTGTTTTCCCCCAATAGAATGAAATCTTGAGGACAGGGATCATTTTATTTTTTGTTCTCGGCGTTTGTCCCAAAATAGTCCCTTAGTAAATGCTTGCTGAATTGAATTTTGAAATAAGAAAAAGAACCTTCTCATTTGTAAAACAAGAGGGGTTTATTTTACTAACTGATCTTGAAGAGCTATCTTTTGAAAAAACACAACTAGACATATGTTATTGAAAAAAGCATCCTATTAGCTATTTAACATAAAAAATTTTTCTTTTTATTATACACTTAATGTCAATTACCAACATTTCAATTTACAAAGAACATAAAAGGTCTATATATGAAGCTATGAACTTCTTTTATATACTTTTTTTAATTAATAGAATTTATTTACAACTGTCTCAGCCCCTCCATTCCTTCTCTGTATCATAGAAGGTAAGGTATTATCCAGGAGACATATAATATACATACATATACACATATATACACATATATAAACAAACTATACATACATATACATATATGTATATATGTTATACATATGTTATGTCTTTTCATGTTTCCATTTTTCAATTCATTTTCTGTGGGTGACATTCACAAATTATTCTTCAAGTATTAAGTCTGTTACTGTATATAATTATTCTCTTTACTCATTTCACTATTTATCATCTTATATAGTTCTTTCCAAGTTTTTTTTAAAAAATAGCCTGCTCATCATTTCTTATGGTACAGTAATATTCCATTATAGTCATATACCACAGTTTGTTCAGGTATTCCCCAGCTGATGGGCAGCCCCTCAATTTCCAGTTCTTCATCACCACAAAAAGAGCTGCTATAAATAATTTGGAACATATAGGTTTTTTTTTTCCTTTTTCCTTAATGTCCTTGGGAAACACCCAGTGACGTTGGTATTACTGGTTCTAAAGATAATATAGTTTTATAACTTTCTGGGTGAAATTCCAAAGTGCTTTCCAAAATGTCTGCATCAGTTCACAATTCCATCAACAGTGTATTAGTGTTCCTGTTTTTACACATCCCCTCCAGCATTTGTCATTTTGCCTGGATATTATTTCAACTAATCTGTTGGGGGTGAGATGATCTCTCAGTTATTTTGGTTTGCATTTCTCTAATCAGTAGTGATTTAGAGCATTTTTTTTCACATACCTATGTATGGTTTTGATATCTTCATCTGAAAAATTGTTTGTTCGTATCTTTTGCCTATCAGTTGGGGGATGACTCTTATTTTAAATTTGACAATTTTCTATATATTGTAGATATGACATCTCTGTTCTAGAGATTAGCTAGAAAATGTTTTCCCAGTTTCTTGCTTTCCTCTTAGATCTTTGCAACATTTATTTTATACATACAGTTAAAAAAATTATTACATTTAATTGGGTAGAATAAAATTGCCCTGATCACATCTTCTGAAATTCTGTTTGCTCTCTTCTCTGCGTTTTTTAATATTTAGTTTTTTCTTTCTTTCCTTTCCTTTTTGCACCATCACTTTTTGCACCCTCTCCCAAATAGAAACTCTCTTTTATAGAGGAGTACATAATTGTAGTTGAACAAAATAAATCAGCACATTGGCTGTTTGGAAATGAATGTCTCATTCGTCACTTCTAGTCCATCACTTCTCTACTAAACTTATGTTTCATCATCAATTTTCTGAAGTCATATTTAGTCATTGCATTGAAAAAACTTACAAAATTGCTGTTGCTTACATCATTATATTAAATTCTCCTAGTTCTTCTCATATCACTATTTAAAACGTTGTACAGGTGTTTTCAAGTTTCTTTGAAACTATCATTTCTTGTGGCATAGTAACATTCTGTTATTTATATACGCATATATGTGTACATGTTATATATATATTCATTTGGACATTTCCCAATGGAAAGACATTCAATTTGTGTCTAGTTCTTTATTATAATAAAAGGCAACATACCAGTTCTTTGGAGTTCTTTCCTTCTCTTTTTTTCTCTTTGTGTTATATGCCCAGTTAGTGGTTTTGCCAGATGCCTATTGGTGACTTTTTGGTTATGATTCTAAATTGTTATCCAGAATAGTTGAATCAATTCATATCTCACTAACAGTGCAGTACTCTTAAAGTCCCTTCAACAATTGCTGTTTGCAACTTTTATATGTTTGTCAATGTGATGGGTTCAAGGCAGAACTTCAAAGTTATTTTAATTTTAATTTTCAGTGATTTTTGGATTATTTTTTTCCCATAAGATTGTTGGCAGCTTTTGATTCTTATTGAGAATCATGTTAATATTCTTTAACCATTTATTTATGGGGGAATTGCTCTTCTCATTTACATCAATTCCCTATATATCTTGGATATCAAATCTTTATCAGAGAAATTTACTGCAAAGATTTCCCCTCAGTTGACCATCCTCCCACCAAGTAAAATTGCATTGATTGTGTAAAAGCCTTTCAGTTTTATGTAATTGAACTTATTTGTTTTTTCTTCTATGATACTGTGATCTTTGTTTTGTTAAAAATCCTCCCTCATCTGGGGCAACTAGGTAGCTCAATGAATTGAGAGCTAGGAAGGCCTAGGTTCTACTCAGGCCTTGGACACTTCCTGGCTGTGTGATCCTGGGCAAGTCAGTTAACCCATTTACTAGCCCTTACCACTCTTCTGCCTTGGAACCAATACACAGCATTGATTCTAAGATGGAAGATAAGAGTTTAAAGAAAAATGAAAAGAAAAAATATTCTCCCTTATCTCACACCTATCATATTGGTTATTATGATAGAAAATGAAAATGGAAAATGTTGGAGAATGCAGGAAAATTGGGACTCTAATTCACTGTTGGAGGAGTTGTGATCTGATTGAACCATTCTGGAGAGCAGTTTGAAACTATACCCATAGGGCTCTAAACTCTGTTTACCCAACAATACTACTACTAGGTCTGTATCCTAAAGGAATTTTTAAAAAAAGGGAAAAGGATACATTTGTACAAAAATATTTATTATAGCTCTTTTTTTGTGGTAGCATTGAATTAGAAATTAAGGGGATGTCCATCAGTTGGGGAATGGCTAAACAAGTTTTGGAATATGGTAATGGAATACTATTGTCATAAGATATGACAAAGGATGAATTCAGAAAAACCTTGGGAAAGACTTACATAAACTGATGCATAGTGAAATGAGCAGAACTAGGAGAACAAACACTGTACACAGTAACAGCACTATTTTTTGACGAACAGCTGTGAATGATCTAGTTATTCTCAGCATTACAGTGATCAAGACAACTTCAGAGACTCATGCTGAAAAATGCCACTTGCCTGCAGAGAAAGAACTGATGGAATTTGAATGCAGACCAAAACCATACTATATTTTGAAGAAAAAACATTTTCTTTTTTTGCTTACTATTTCTTTCACAAAGTAAGTCATATGCAAAAATGTTTTATATTACACATAGAAAATCTATCAGATCACAAATCATCTTAGGGAGAGGGATTGGAAGGAAGATGGGAAGGAGGGAGAGGATTTGGAACTCAAAAGTCTAAAAAACAATGCTAAAAACTTTACATGTAAATGGGGGAAATATTATTAAAAGTAATTTTTTAAAAGTTGATTAAAAAAATTCTTCCTCAAAATCTCTGGTTGGGAAAGTATCTCCCCGTCTCTAATTCATTTATTATTAATTCATTATATTATTCATTATAATTCATTATATTATTAAACATGACATTTAATATATTGTTCATATATTTGGAGCTTATTATGACTGGTTTGAAATGTTATTGTAAATCTACTTTCTGTCAGATTTCTTTGGCAGTATGGTGCACGAGAAAGAACACTGAGATAGACATTAGAAAACTTGGGTTTAAGTTTTCCCTTTGACCTTTGGACATGTGAAAAGATTATATCAGATGGTCTCTGTGTATCCCATTTAAGTACAACCTCACACATTATGATTTTATATATTAGGAAATGACACTGAGAGGTTGTGATTTACTTAAAGTCACCCATTATGTAGCAGCATCCAGGTATTCTGTTTCATTGCATTGCACTGTTTTCACTCTGCTAGGTTGCTGCATTGCTTCTCTCATATTTTAAACAATAATATTACAGATTAATTCATTTACAATTTTTTATAATTCTTAAGTTATTATTATTTTGTATCTGTGTAGTAGTAATTAGTAGCCAGAAAGGACCTTAGAGGCTTTGTAATCCCCACTCTCTTTTTAGAGATGAGGAAATTGAGGCTCAGAGTGATTAAATTACTTGCCAGAGATCACTTTGAGTAATGATTGGAGCATATTTAATTGATGTTTGAATAAACAAACATGGCCAATGTAATGATTGATTTGATTTTGTTTTTATATGCCTTTTTTGTTTTATCATGTGCAGGACTATTGGAAGTGATATTTTCTAAGCCTTGGTTATTATAATATTTAGCATTACTTTTGAAATCTATGTCTTCATTTAATTAAAAATAATTTGCACATACTTATACTTTTTATTTACATAGTGCTTTATATTTTCCAAAACAATTTCACGTATATTTTATTAATTTATCCTCAATAACATTCTGAAGGATGTGGAGGGTTCTCTTTACTCAGCACAAAATTGACACCTGGTGACAATTGACTTGTTTTTCATCTCATTACAACTGACAGTTGGTGTTAAGAAATTAGATTAGATTCTTTTCGTATATAACTGATATTTTCCTGATAATTTGTTGCTTCATAGTTCCAAGTATTCACTGTAAATCTTGCCAAGATATCCTTAAAATCTTTACTATGTAATTCTCTTGGTTCTGTAATACACCAAATATTAAGGGAGGTGGTTGGGGAAGAGTTTATTTTCTGAGTAGTAAATTTATAATTGTATGTGTAAATTTAAATTTATCTTTAAAAGAGGAGTACCAGCTTTTGTAAATTAGGATTACTTAAGTAGTTAAAAAGAGACTAATTAGTTCATTTAAGTAGGATAGCAGTGACTTAATTTATTATCTTTTGTTTTTCTAAAGGTAAAGATGCTATTGTCTTCCCTCAGATGGAATATGATCTGAATTCTAAGAAATTTCCAATCTTAGAAATAATTAAAACTGACTGAATTAACAAATTCTTCTTGTAAGTTTTCCTTGTTCATACTCTAGAAATTATCACTTGTTTCTGGGCATAGTTTTTATTTTTTAACACCATCTGTTTGTTATCACTCCCCTCTAACTCTCAATGTGTAAAAAGGTATGTGTATGGGGTGGAATAACTTACTTATTTTGTTTTCATTATACAAACAAAAAAATAGTCATAACTGACACCATTCCAAAAGGGCCGAAAGTTTGGAATTCCCATGTTATGATGGTTAGAGGAATTCTAAAGTGAACGATGGTTATGTGCACTAAATATCCCAAAGTAGAACCTGCAGAGATCAGTATTTGTGTTGTTTCTTTGTGTTTGTGGATTCTTAGAGCCATTGTAATTTTGTAACAGGAATGTGGCTAAAGCTGACAGAAATATCCTAACTACCCTACAGCTTAATATGAAGTTTTTTTGTTTTTTATTTGCTTCAAATTTGTGTTTCTGTTTAAAGTTGCTAAAGCCCTAGAATGCAGCAGATGAAACCAGCAGTACTTCCTTTAGCTTTGGTTTTTGTAAGGGAAATTACTTTCTAAGTTATTTGTTTGAATACCTGCATCCTTTCTGTAGAATTTTTCATGTATTGACTCTTAAAAATAAACCCATACTTTCTGTTTTATAATTAATACTGTGTATTGGTTCTAAGGTAGAGTGGTAAAGCTAGGCATTGGGGGTGTGTGTGTCAAATGACTTGCCCATGGTCACACAGCTAGGAAGTATCGGAGGTCACATTTGAACCCATGACCTCTTGTCTCTAGGCCTGGCTCTCAATCCACTGAACCACCCAGCTGCCTCCTCATGTATTAAATCTTTTTTTTTTTTTTTAAATTCTAAACCCATAACTTCTGTTTGTTGGCTCCTTGGTGGAAGAGTGGTAAGAGTGGGCAGTGGGGGTCAAGTGACTTGCCTGGGGTCACACAGCTGGGAAGTGTCTGAGGACGGATTTGAACCTAGGTCCTCCTGTCTCTAGGCCTGACTCTCAATCCACTGAGCTACCCAGCTGCCCCCTCATGTATTAAATCTTGATTGCAGTTTTGCTGGATCTAGATTATAGTCTTGGCACACCAGTCAATTGAATAGACTTCCCCTCCCTCCAGTTACACAGCAATCATAGACAAAACAAGAAACACCTGGTATGGTGGTTGACCTCATAGGAGGGAGAGAGCATACAAAAAAAAATACAGTTGAGTGTAATCACTTCTTTGAGGTATAATAATTGCAATTTAAATTATGAGGCTGGTAGTAGCTTTTTAGTGGCTTTATTACAGCAAAATAGAGATAGTAAAAAGAGGGAAAAAGATTACTTTAGTTAAGTGAGCGGAGCACAGAGCCAGAGACTCACACCTGCCACACCTTAACCAAAGCAAAGCTCAAGCTCCTACAAAAGAGCCCTGTGGCATGAGTCTCAGCCAAATTTATTTTCCAAGTCCCTGTATGTCAAATGAGGACTTACTTAAAAGATGCTGGGAATTTAGCTCAGGTGTAGCAAATTTTCCACCTCCATAAATTCCCCCTGTGATCCTTTGGGAGACCAGTTTCCCCAATGGATCATTTTAAACATAATTAACTAAAGTATATGCAATATTTACACAGGGAAAATACAACAACATGAGGATAAGGAAACAAAAAGGGAATCAAGAACAAAACCAATTAGGGGGCAGTCCCCTTAGGTATAGTAAAGTACATATAAACAAATGTAATCAACCCCCCAAAGTTCAATTCTGTACATTCAGTTTGCTCAGGAACTCCTGGAGCAGCATGTAGTCTCCACAGGCATCTTCGTGGGGCCTTCTCCAAAAAGTTCACCTTCTGGATTCTGCGAGGTAGCCTCTTATCCTAAATTAAACTTAAATTCAAATTAAAAAATTCAAACAATAACATAGTTCCCCCTGAAGAGGATAATAACACATTCCTCCTTTGAGGAGGATACAGGGATGCACATAAGAATCACAGAGATAGTCAAGTCATAAGGCATATGACTCAATTATCAAAAACATCAAAGAATAAAAAAAATTAAAAAAAATAAGCTCTGAGTGAAATATAGAATATTAAGAACATGGAAAAAAATTCTAGGAAGAAAGAAAGAAAAAAAATTAACATCACAAGTTCTTGTAGCGATTCATGTCCCATTAGCTTGCAATGACAATCATTACTAACCCAATTCAACAGCCTAGACTACATTAAGTTGCCATATAATGGAAGAAAATAGAAAAAAAAACAACAAGATCTTGAAAGAAATGGGAAATAGCATTCCCTGTTCTGATCATTTTCCTTGCTTTTTGGGAGAGTGGAGCAAGAACAATCGATGTTATGTACTTGATAGAGAGTGTGGTACAAAGAAGTCCTGCATTTAACACATGTTAAACAGCCGCAACCTCGAGTCTGACACATGATATAGTTCTTGTGCTCTTTGTGCAGAATGTCATCAATCCCCATAGGATTGGTTTGGTCTCTTTTACCTTTTGTGCTTCTTTCGCATTTCGCAGGTTAACTTCTGTGCTCCTTTGTGGTCAGTTTTTTTTTTCTTTGATTTTAATATAATCATCGTGCAAAAGTCTCATAACATTAAAATAACTAGTTGCCATAGTCCAAAGCTTTTTGGGTACGCATTTATATGCTAGGCAAATGGACATATTAGCTTATTCTATTGCTAAAATCAAAACAGTTAAAAAAGTCTTTTTAATACTAGTGACATGTGCTTAAAATACAAAAAATGAGAGAAAAAATCAAATACTGTGTCACACATGTAGGAAGAAAAACAAAAAATATTAAAAAATGTATATATTTCACAATCACAGAGGTAAAATATAGAGTCTACTTGCCAAAAAATAAGATTCATTTCCTCTTTAACTTGCCATGATCTGCAGTGTGAGTACAAATGAGGTAGATAAAACACTGGAGGTATAAAAGCAATAATATATTCTAGGAAATAAAAAATTCATAAGAGGCAAAAAATGTTATAAAAGGCACATCAGGTCAATATAGGTCACTAATACAGATTTTTTTTTTGAGATACTACATGTGTTATTTTACAAGGGCAATTTGTTCAAGTAGAAGGATCAATAAAATATAATGGAACAAAATAGTACAGATATAGCAGTAGGGGAGTCTTAGTCAAATATATCAATAGTCAGATACAATTAGTATAGGCAATTATTCATCATCAACAGAAGTTACAATCATTCATATGAGTTGCTTTGTGACAAGTTCTTTTATATCTAGCAAATATTGTAACCTTGGAGGAGATAGGTTTCAACAAATTCCAAAACACAAACCTCTGTACTGCTGATAAAAATACTCTTTGGGTCCAAAATATCATCCAGAAGCCAGTAGACTTCAGGGGAAATACTCTCTCTTGGGAGTCATCCAGGGGTATCATGCCCCCTAGGAATACTCTCACACCTTCACTGATACAAGACTAATCCTGTATGTCTCCTCCATTACATTTTCTACAAAAGCACAAATATTGCTAAAGCACTTTACTTCAGTTACCAAATGGACCCTTATATCTTATTACACATAAATCAAAAGCAAGGAGTCAGAGGTAGTGAGACTATGAAATCTCCTTAAAATCAATTTAGTCTCCAAAGATTGCATACAGGTTGATGGACCACTTTACAATGTGACAAATATGATGATACAAATAACGATAGTAGGAGGGAAGACAGACACTGTTTTCAAAACCTGTTTCTTCTTTGTTACTATTTGAAGGGGAGACAAAACTGAAAAGGGTTATTAACATCACCAAAAATAATAGAGTGTAAGGGGTACGCACCTTCTGCCTCACGTGGAGAGGCATTAGTACCCTGAGTAGTTCGGGGATGAGCTCCACTTAAGATATACTGTTGAGGGGTCATTTGGTTTGGGTTATCAATTATTTGACTTAAATTTCTAGGATTATAGTAATTCTTAAAGTTATGATTCCTGGATTCATTCCTGTAGTTGTTATTTCTATATCTATTATTCCATTGAATATTATTTCTAATTGTTTGAAAGAAATTCCTACAGTTCATCATTATATGGCTCTATTTTCCATAGAGGTGGCAGGTAAGGAATCGATAGTTAGGTTCTTGGAGAGGGGCAGGTGCCATTGGTTGAGTATCATGACCTTTTTCTTGCTTATCAATTCTGTTAGTTAAATATTTTAATTCTTTCTGGATCCTTTCTAGTAAATCATTAGTTTCTGATTGTGTTCTTTATTGCCTTTAAAGACACATCCAGCAGTTCGCCTCAACTCATCAATATCCATTTCAGGCCACTTTGGGCAATGCATTTTAAAATCTTGTACTACTCTGCAACAATTGTTAAGTGTTGTTTTATATGTCTAATGTCTCTTTCTACAGAAATATCAAGGTCTAGGTACCTACCTTCTAGCTTATTGAGCCAATCCATAAATTGGGAGGGTGTTTCATCATTGGATTGTTTAAGGCATTTGAATTTAATCCATCCATCCGGCCTTTCAGAGCATTCTCTCATTGCTCTTAGAATGGCTTCTCTAGCTCGATGTAGTTCCATGTATTCATTATTATTATAGTTTCAATGAGGATCCACAGGTGGCCAGGGTCCTGCATTGTGCCCTTGGGCTTTATTGACATGAGAGATGATCTTATTCCTCTCACATTTTGTTAAAAACGCATGGAGTAATTGTTCAACATCTTTGTACAATGGATCAAAATGAAGGAATATGTTGGCCATCTTTTTTGTTACCATGACAGGTTCATCTTCATAGTTAGGAACATCATGTTTAAATTCTTTTATATCCTGGGTTGTGAAAGGCCTATGTTGTTTTACTTTTACCATATCCCTAGTTTGTAGTTCTGTGGGCACTTCCCTTAAGAGGAAAGGTCTTCATTGGAATTGGTCAGTGGTTGTGGTTTTATAGGAGGTGTCTGTGTGGATACTGAGGTAGTACAGGTAGGAACTTGTATGGTAGGACGATGAGGTTTTCTTGGGGCTAGGGTTGGTGGTAGGGTGGGAAAAGGGTCAGGGCAGGATGAGGCATCAGGAGAAGGAGGAGGGGAGAGAAAGTTAGTCAGGAGTTGTTCAATACAAGAGAGGCTGTTTTCCATCCGAGACATAGGAGAGGGGTCTTCTGTGTTTGTTTCAGTATCAATTTCTTTGGGTAGTTCAGGAATAGGGTTTGAATTGGATATATCTTGGATGGAATTTTCTATTATTATTGTACTATTTAAGGAGTCCTTAAAATTGTCCAATTGGTTTTGAATGTCAGCTTGCATTTTTTTGTATAAGTTTTTGTGCCTTCATATTTAGGAATTGATATAGAAAATTCCCCAGCAACAAAAAGAGGACACATTTTGAGAACTTAAATGTTCCCATTTGAATGAAAGCCAAAAAGGTTTCCTGTAAAGTAGCAATCATAATGCTTTGTGTTGTATTTTATAAAAGTCTTATTTTATAGTATTTTATAATATTTCTATGATGTTATATGATTTTATTGCTGGTTTCCAGTGGCAGAAAAAAGCAAACACTGCAGTTCAGCAAGAGGTAAAACTGAGTGCTCAATAGTGGTCTCTACCGGTGAAGAGGCAATGGGGGAAGGGAGGCTAGAATCCAGGTGGGAGTATGGAGAATCTAGCTACAAAGGCAGGGTTGAGGAGGGTTCTTTTTTTTTTTTTTTTTTTTTTTTTTTTTTTTTTTTTAAGGCAAGGGTTTGGGGCTGGTTTTTTAAGGGGCAAGGATACCTCTTAGCTGGAGTGGGAAAAGATTTTAGCTAAAAGGAAGCAAGCTGGGGTGGGTGAAAAAAGAAGAGTTAATTAGGAAGGAGGACTAGCTGCCCAGTAAGGGAGAAAAAAGATCTCCCTCCTGTGGGATGGTGTTGGGGCAGGGAGTTTAAAGCTTACCAGTACCAGCAACAGCAAATAGCAATAGCAAACAGCAACAGGAACAGCCTCAGTGTGGCAGAGACCCAGCTGCCCGGAAGGTGTAGGCAATGAGTCTGGGGAAGCTTTGGAAGGTTTCCCAGAGGGAGAAGAGAGAAAGGAGAAGGGAGAGGGGAGACCATGGCAGAAGAGATTGTGTCCCTTTGTGGTTGCCAAAATTGCAATAATTACAATTTAAATTATGAGGATGTTAGTAGCTTTTTAGTGGCTTTATTACAGCAAAATAGATAGTAAAAAGAGGGAAAAGGATTCCTTCAGTTAAGTGAGAAGAGCACAGAGCCAGAGACCCACACCTGCCACACCTTAATCAAAGCAAAGCTCAAGTTCCTTCAGTGTGGGTCTCAGCCAAATTTATCTCCCAAGCCCCTGTACATCAAATGAGGACTTACTTAAAAGGATGCTGGGAATTTAGCTAAGTTGTAGCAAATTTTCCACCTCCACAGAAGGAAAAACTACTTCATTTGTGTCTTGATACTCAGGATACATGGCCCTTCAATATAGTAGTTACCTAATGTTCATTGAATGGAAATTTTGACACTTCCTTCCCTTCTTCCCCAGTTAGTTCACTGTCCCTTTCTACCAAAATCCTGCAGTTAAACACCCAACCAGTATCAGACAGGCAGTATGTATATTCATAATGTCTATTCTCCTTCTAAGACTCATTCTTTTTAAAAACTTTTTTTAAAATTTAGAATATTTTTCCATGATTCATGATTACCCCCCATCTTCCCCCCCCCCCCCCCCAAAGCTGACAAGCAGTTCCACTGGGTTATGCATGTATCATTGGTCAAAGCCTATTTACATGTTATTCTTATTTTCATTAGAGTGATCTTTTACCCTAAAACCCTAATTATATCCCTATCAAACTATGTGATCAATCATATGTTTTTCTTCTGCATTTCTGTTGCCACAGTTTTTTCTCTGGATGTAGATAGCATTCTTTCTCATAAGTTCCTCTGGATTGTCCTGGGTCATTCATTGCATTGCTGCTAGTAGAAAAGTCTATTATGTTCGATCGTCCATAATGTATCAGTCTCTGTATACAGTGTTCTCCTGATTCTGCTCCTTTTGCTCTGCATCAATTCCTGGAAGTCTTTCCAGTTCACATGGAATTCCTCCAGTTTATCATTCCTTTGAGCATAATAGTATTCCATCACCAACAGACACTACAATTTGTTCAGCCATTCCCTAATCAGTGGATACCCCCTCATTTTCCAATTTTTTGCCTCCACAAAGAGTGAGGCTATAAATATTTTTGTACAAGTCTTTTTTTTAAATTTTAAATTCTTTATTTAATTAATTTAGACCATTTTCCCCATGGTTATAGGATTCATGTTCTATCCCTCTCCTCCTCCCACCCCCTCCTATGGCCGATGCACAATTCCACTGGGTTTTACATGTGTCATTGATCAAGACCTATTTCCATATTATTGATATTTGCTCTAGGGTGCTCATTTTGAGTCAGTATCCCTAATTATATCCCCTTCCTCCCATGTGATCAGGCATTTGTTTTTCTTCTGTGTTTCTACTCCCACAGTTCTTCCTCTGAATGTGGATAGCGTTCTTTCTCATAAGTCCCTCATAGTTGTTCTGGATCATTGCATTGTTGCTAGTAGAGAAGTCCATTACATTTGATTTTTACCATAATGTATCACTCTATGTATAATGTTCTCCTGGTTCTCCTCCTTTCACTCTGCATCAGTTCCTGGAGGTCATTCCAGTTCACATAGAATTCCTCCAGTTCATTATTCCTTTGAGCACAATAGTATTCCATCACCAACAGATACCACAAATTGTTCAACCATTCTCCAATTGAAGGGCATACCCTCGTTTTCCAGTTTTTTGCCACCACAAAGAGCACGGCTATAAATATTTTTGTACGAGTCTTTTTTAATGCTCATCCTTTTCACTGAACCTGGGAAAAGTTAGATACGATCTACATGTGTGTGTGGGAAATTTCAAGACGGTGGGCATATGGTATTTGTTGTACGGTTGTCTGACTCTTTATGACCCCATTTAGGGTTTTCTTGGCATAGAAAACTGGAATGGTTTGCCATTTCTTTCTCCAGCTTATTTTACAGATGAGGAACCGAGGTAAACAAGGTTAAGTTCCTTGCTCAGGGTCACACAGCATGTGTCTGAGGTCAGATTTGAACTCGGGGAAGATGAGTCTTCCTGACTCCAGGCCCTGTACTTTTATTTGTGCCATCTAGCTAGGTTACATAGAGTATAGTTGACTCCATATCTACAACAACTCAATAGTGTTGGTCTTTGATCTTTCTTAGTATTTGCTCATTATCTAGTGCCACATATCTTGATGTTCCCTTCTCTGGTACTCTCTGCACCCTCTTCCTACAGTTTGGATTTTTTTACCTTCCCATGAAAGACTGCTTTATAGTAATTGATGCTTTGTTTACTTCTGCCTCCATTAAACCTCTTATAGTTTTTTTTTTTTTTTGGAGGCACCTTATCTTTTAAAATACCAAGGAAATAGCTCATAGGTTATTGGAACTCTTCCAAAAGAGATAAACTACTGAACTCCTCTATCTCACTTTATTGAGACCTTTTTACATTTCTATTTGCTGGGCACTCTGCTAAGAAAGTGGTTTATAAATTGTCTCATTTGTTATGATGTCATTTCTTCACTTGGATATAGAGGCTTAAACTTAAGTCTTAGCCACCAGGAACTTCTCACCCCTTTACTGTCACCTTTGCAATGAGGTGGACGTTAGTTAGTAAGCCCTTCTAGATTACCTGACTCAAGATTTTAGCTGTTAGTGATGTTAAGACCCATTTATACCTGTGTTTGGAAGTTCAGGGTACAAACAGTAAGATCAACTTGAGGGAAGGAATCACTTGAATCACTTCACAATTTCCATTAGTACTTCTCTTTAAAAGTAACAGTTTCATGATAATGAGATATATTTATATAATGTTCTTGGCCAGAGGACTCCATGAGACTTTCACTAGCCTTTTGGGGCATAATTGCAATGCAAAACTTGAGTTTTTAAAGGCAAACAATGAAAGTATACAACAAATGGTCTGGATGCTCTTTACATTGGCAGGGTGATCTATAGCAGTGAATTACCTACTAAGAATGATATCATTTGCTTTATAAACTTATGAGGCTCATTTTTTTCTCTAATATAGTTAAGAATGTGCCATTGCTAATTCAAAAGTAAAAATGAAGTTATTAATAAAATTGCAGGAATGCATGAAAATTGAATACATAAAAAATGTTGAGGATTAACTGTATATTTTGTTTGTACATAGTTGTTTGCCATTTGTCTCCCCCATTAAATTGTGAGCTCCTTGAGGCCCTACACTGTTTTTGCCTTTCTTTGTATCTCTGTTCCTCAGCACAGTGCCAGACAAATGGCAGGAACTTAATAAATGTTAACTTGATAGCTATCTTTAAGTATTTGAAGGTCTGTCACAAGGAAGTGGGATTAGACTTAATTCCAAGTCTCTTCGACTTCAGAAGGTAAAACTAAGAATAAGTTGTGGAAAATACAGAAGGCAAATTTAAGTTTACTGTCAGGAAAAAACTTCCTAACAATTACATCTATCCATAAGTAGAATGAGCTGTATCAAGTGGTTGTGGGTTTCTCCTTATTTGGATGTCTTTCAAGCAGAGGCTTGATAACCACTTGTCATGTGCATTGTAATGAGGATTTCTTTTTTGGACATAGGTTGCTTTGGCCTATGAAGTCCCTTTCAATTCTAAAAATCTGTTAAAAATATAAAACCACCTATAAAATCTTCTAATGGAGAATGGTGGAAGATTATGATCAGCATTGCTTTATAAAATAAGACGAAATGAGATTATGGGAAGGTTCATGTGAGATCCAATTATACTACATCATCCTGAGAATAAAAATGAAATCGAAAGGATATATGTAGAAAAGATCTGTCAAGATTTCCTTAATTATTTCCTCTCTCACTGATAATGGAACTATCACTTCTATACTCTTAACTTCATATTCCCTGATATAATAATGCATATGGAAATAGAAATGGCACTAAAGAAAAAAAATTGGGTAAAACAAACTGAACCAGACCAGAGGAGGCCCTGTGCTGAGGATGGCATAATTTTTCGTGCATTAGCATTAGAGGGATAAACTCTTAACAATATCCTGAAGATCAACCATTATTACTGCTTTTTGAGGAAAGTGACAAAACTGCTTTCTTCTTTCTGTGAAATCTTTATAGTAGTAATCTATAGTATATTACTATTAGTCTTATTATGCTAAAATACCATATATCTGACAATATTCTTAAAAGTTAAAAGTTAATTGGCAGAATCAGAGAACACAGGTTCCCACTGTATTTATTGTTTAACTATTAAAAATGAATCCAGTGGAGCAAAATGCAGCCTCAAAGCTGCATCTCTTGTACATATGGTTAAGCTCATATGAGATGTCTTGAGATAGAGTTAGCTTTGTTCCAACAGTCTTCTGCTTGCTAATAATCAATTGCTGCATAAAACAGTAAGATGTATGTATGCTTGCCAAAAGTGTTTTCCATTATCATGGAAGATGTTTACAGAAGAGTCCAAATTAAAGAGGGATGCCCTAAGTGTAGGGAGAATCCTGTAGATACTGTGTTTTCCAAATCACAGTCATTCAAAATAAAGTCAAAACTTAACTGCTCACACAGGGAAAACCACATAGATGAAGAATATTATCATCCAGACTCTAGTAGCAGTTGATGGTGTTATGTTCAAACCCTGGGAATGTGCGTCTCACCTTGATTGGCAGGGGAGACAGTTGGAGACATCGGAAAGTTCCCAGATGCCGTGGAACCAGGGGCAAAAGTCGGTTGGCCTGAGAGTATAAATACCCCAACAGCCATCTGGAAGGGGCCTTTGACCATTGATCTTTGGGGTCTTGGTCTTAGAGCATTGATCTTTGGGTCCCTGACCATTGGTGATTGGTTCTTTCTGAATCTCCCTAGATCTTTAGGCATCTGATTCATCATAGCTATTTAGATCTCTGGGCCTGGGTGGTGTTCCAGAGGAAGGAGGTCTGAGAAGAAGAGGGTGGTTTTTTTAAGGGTGGTTACTTCCAGAAGGCTGTGAAGGCTAACACATTATATACTGATAATAGGAAGCTGAGAGAGAAATCATCAATACAGCCGCATCCAGCAGAGCAGATTCTCTCTGGTTTGGCAGTGGCCAAGCTGAATCAGAGGGGGTTGTGAAGAACAATAGCTCCAGCTTTATAAATCAATAAGCCTTCAGTCCTGAGGGATTATAGCCTATAGATATTAGTTTGTCAGGGTTTCCAATCCCCAATCCATATCCTAATTGTCCTTTCCCTATTTATGATCATAGATAAAATATTTAATAAGTACCTTCCTGAGTGGTCATTATTATCATGACCCTTGGGAGGGAGCAAACACAGTCAGATGAACAACGTGATCCAAGGCTAATCAGAGCCTATTATTAATAATTGATCTAACCTCAGGTGGGACCTGAAAGGGTTTCTCATCCACCTGACCATTTAGGGTCCTGCCTGGGCACTGTTATATAGAAAGGGAATTTATAACATCTAGCTAGGGTGATTGGGTTGGTGTTCCCCAGTCACCAGCAACCTAGGGGAATACAAAGATACAGCTTCCCTCACCAGTATCCATATATCCCCTAGTACCCTTTTATCTCTTTATAATAATGGTCATCACATAAAGTGGACCATTAGAGTGTATATTTTGTATAGACCTTGCAGATGGATACTGAATTAATTTGGAGGAACAGGCTAGATCATATTTGGGAAATTGAGTAAAACTTTCAATTACTCTCATGATCCTCTTTAAGATAAAATTCTGTTTTTAATACTATTACTTTTGTAGTGATGCTATATGACTACAAATCATGGAATATCATTATCTAAGGCAGTGGTTCCCAAACTTCTTTGGCCTACTGCCCCCTTTCCAGAAAAAATATTACTTAGCCCCCTGGAAATTAATTTTTAAAAAATTTTAATAGCAATTAATAGGAAAGATAAATGCACCTGTGACCATCACTGCTCCCCTGGATCGTTGCAGCACCCACTTTGGGAATCACTGATCTAAGGAATAAAAATCTTGGGTTATTGGTTGGATAAAAGGGGCGCAAGACATAATGGAGAGATGCATAGTAGATATAGATAGACCAAAGCTTATTGCAAACAAATTGTGTGCAGAAAGAGTATAAGAGGTATCAATAAAGAGATGTTTAATGGTAAAAAGCAGACAGGCCAGTCATGGGGCCTTGATGATGGCCATGGGACCAAGGATAACAGATTGATAACCTATATTCTGTTTTAATATCTGTGATGTTAAGAGATTGAAAGGAAGATCCATATGTTAGGTAAGTTACCTGTTCATGATTTACAAAAAGATATGGATGAGAGTCACAGATAGCTTGCTTTTTATCCTATTGTCAATGTGTATAGATGAATAGGACCATTACACTCATATGATTATCTATACTTAATGTTCTGAAGGTATTCTTTTTTTAACAGGATTTTGTTTCTTTTTATAGTATGGGCAAACATATCATACACATTTTACAGATGAGAAAATAGAAAAATAGAGAGTTAAGTAACTTGTCCAGAATCACACAACTAATAAGTATCTAAGTTCAGGTTTGGACTCCATTCTTCTAGGCCCTCCTTACTAAGCCCAGTGCTCTGTCTATTGAACTACCTTGTGAACTTAATGTAGATTTCATTTTAACCTCCAAAAAAAAGTCACAACTGTTAACATGGAGGGAGAAACTTTGTTAAAATGGTATGTGACCTCCTAGTCATTTAATGTCCCAAAGTTTCAATTTCTTATTTGTTGAATGATAACTAAGGCATCTTTTAGTTATAGAAATTTTATGATCCTATAATTCACAATCGAATAGTGGATGAAAGAAATTATATTACTAGATTTGGGAAAATTGAGTATGCAGAAATATTTTGAAAAGAAAATTTTTTTCTGAACAAATAATTTTTCCTAGATATGAAGTACAATTGGTTTCAGACTGCAGAAAAGGAAAAAAAGTGTAGGAATAAAAATTTTAAAGAAACTTTTGGTATTATATAAGAAAGTGAAAAGTAAGAGAGAGCAGAGAATTAGTATATATTTTAGGAGGCTTGACCTAACTAGCTTTCTCTTACTTCTTCATTGGGTAAGATGAAAAGAACATGTAATTAGTTAATCAGGAGAATTAAATCACACAAGATATCTGTCTGTCTGTCTCTTTCTTTCTCACACATATATCCTTTTCAGCATATCCTAAATATCTGTTTCTATAATATAAAAATCTATAATTGCTGCTCTTTGCCAGTATGTCAAACTTTATATAATAAAACTAAACTCATTTATCTTAAATAATCTTCTTTTCCCCTCCTTGCTGGTCCCAGAGGTAATATAACCACCATACTAGTATTGACTTAAAATCAGTTATTTTTAAACTTTTCTTTTTTTGTTTTTTGTTTCTGACCGCACATTGAAGAAAGCACTCATTTTTACCATTAAAAAAAACACAACATAATCTTCAAAGTCTACTTTTTCCTGTCACTTTACATACCCAAGTTGTTAGAGTATTTTGTTACCTGCTACTGTTTGTTAGTTTCCCTCCCCCTTCATTTTATGCAAAATGGAGGAAGATTCTTAGAAGTATTTCCTCATAAACACTAAGAAGCAGAGGAGGAAAAATCAAGTTTAAAGAAAGCTTGGTGAGATAACTAAACAAAATCATACTGGAGGCAGTTAATAATGAAAATGGAAGGACAATCTTAAAAAATGAAAAACTCTCTAAAGAGTTCAATAAAGTTTTTGTATTATCACTTTCTGTGAACCCATCACAGTTAAACTAACATTAGAATCTTGGGTGTGCTTCTCCAAGAAATATAAATGGCTTTAAAGAAAACAAAGATGGGGAAAGCAGCTTGATTAATTCAAGAATACACAAAAGTCAATGTTTAAGGTGACAAAATTTTGAGGGAATTGAGGAATTGGGTCTCCAATGCTCCAAAAGATTATACCAAATGTTCTGAAAAATATTGGATCTTGTTACCAAAAATAAAATAATGGTGGCTTAAGGTTTTTTAAAATTACTATTGATTTAAAGCATTTCTTCAAAGTTTTTATAAAACTAATGCATGTATTAAGGGATGTTATGAGATGAGATGAAAGTATGAGAAAGAATTAGGTAGGTAGCCTTTTGTAAATGACATTTTTTAAGGGGCCACATCTTGACAGTCATATAACAAAGAGATGTAGAAGATAGAAGCCTTTGCTGTGCTTATTTATAGAAAAGTATGTTATTTGGTAGAACAAAATGCTGCCTTATTAGAACTTTTTCTGCCAAGTGAGGCTTCTTCCAAACATAAATGAAAATTAAACAAGATTCCTTGAAAGATATAACAGAGATATTTGTTCACCTGTCTAATCATGAATATCAGACTAGGCATATACCAAGGAGACATGCATACTTTTAAGGTTTCAGTCATGGAATATTTATACAATACAATCCAAATGGAAAGGGGGGTTTGCTCTCAGTGATGAGGTCCTCTGTCTTGTTTGTGGATGACATATTGATTTAATTGAACTCAGAATATTTTAGATGAGAATGCATTTTTCCTATATACCTTTTTTATTTAAGACAAGATGTTTCAAAAATGACATGGAGAACCACTCAGAAAATTTTGGTCTACATATCTTCACAGAAAAATTAGTTAGGAAGTGTCAGTGGTCAGATTTGAACCCAGGTCTTCCCCTTTCTCCCTAGTGCCACCTAGCTACCCCTTTTGTAGTTCATTTTTTAAAATTGTGTTTAATCCACTTCATTATAATGATTTTAAAGCATTGGCATTTGCCAATAATGAATCCTGTAATCTTTTGCTTTTATGTCTCTGGCCAGAATTATGATTTCATTGGCAAACTAGTAAGGAAAGTAGGAAGTAGATGAACAGGTACTTATTACTTACAGTTGGTGAATTCTTGGACACTGAAAGGTTAAGTAATTTGCTCTGGGGGCTTAGGGGATGGTTGGGTGGTCATATAACCAATAGATGTCAGAAGGAGGACAGGAACCTAGATCTTCCTGATTCTAAAGTCTCTTATGAGCGTATGTAGAATAGATCATTTAAACTTTTTTGTCAGTATGCATAATACTCCTGAGCTGATTTTCCCCCCATTTATTATTTTTAATAGATCTTTCTGTATTTCTACATATAACTTGTATTCGTCATTCTTTTTGGTTGACAGTGTGTATATTCTATTACATTGATAAACCACCTGTCTGGCTCTCTTCAGACCATTGAGCACTTATGTTGGTTCAAGGTTTCTTTCTGTGGTTTCTGTTTTTAATAGTAGAATTATTGGGACAAAGGTTATGTCTCTAATTGTTCATTTCTAGATTTCTTTCTAAAAGATAGTACACATTTTATTTATCAGCAGCAGTATATGTACTGAATTGGCCTGAGCCCTGCCAACATTAGATTTTGTTATTTTTACTTAATATTTACCAGTATAATGAGTAAGTGATGTCTAATAGTTTTAGATTACATCTTAAAAATTATTAGTTGTATATTTTATTGTTTCCTTATTTGTAATTTTCTCCCTTATGAATTGACTGTTAGATTTAATCATTTCCTTTTATATCCTGAACTCATCAGGCTATCATTAAATTCATCATTGATTCTTTTCTCATCAATCTCTTAATTTTTGAACTTAACCATAAGGTTTTTTAGAGCTATGGCACCTGAGAACTCATCTAATTCAGCTTATTTTAGAAATGAGGAAACTGAGATCCAGAGGGAATTGATGATTTGTCTGAATTTAAACAGCTAATTACGGCATAAACTGGATAGGAATTGAGGTCTCCTGCCTCCCAGATTGGTGTTCTTCCACTGTATTAAATATTTTCCCCTATTTTGTGAATACCGGATTAGTTTTTCTATAACCTATAATAAACTGTCCCTTTCTTCTTGTTCAAGACCACCCACAAATGTAACCAAAAAAAAATCTCACCATCTCATGGAAGATAATATGGACTGTCTCTAAAAGTTGGCTTCAGTTTTCTCATGTAAAATTAGAACAATAATAGTTCTTACATCCCAGGATTATTTTGTGAGGCTTGAATGGGGTAACATGTAAAGTGCTTAGCATTCCTTAATGTATGTATGTGATTGTTATCATTATTTTTCTTAATTTTATTTTTTCAGTTTCAAATTCTCCCTCTCCCTCTGCTCCTGTCCCCACCCATTGAGAAGGCCACAAATATTATACTTATGCATATAAAGTCATGCAAAACATTTCTGCATTAGCAATAACCCTCCCAACCCCCTTTCCCAAAAGCGAAAAAAGTAAAGAAAAAAAAAAACTCTTCAATCTACATACTGAGTCCTATCAATTCTCTGGAGGTAGATAGCATTTACATCATGTTGGAGCCTTTGGAGTTGTCATTGTCTTGATTACAGTTAGTGAATCTATCTTATTACCTTTGATAAGAATATCTTGAACTTTGAAGTTTCTCTTTTTACAACTTTCTAACCTTCCATGTGTCCAATTCTCACCAAACTTGATCTTTGCCTTCATTAAATCCTCTTACCCTGTAACTCCTTTCTATCTGACTCTTCAACTGGCTTCGTGACAGTTCATGCCCCATTCTTTGTCCTTTCACACTACTATAGTGAGTCAGTAATCACTGTCCTAAAATTTTTTCCCTTTAATTTTCCTTTGTTCTCAGACTATTATCCTCACCCCTACTTTTCTCTTTATCCCCGCCATACTGTTCACTATTCCCTTTGAGACTACTGAGTCACTAAAGAAAGTAACAAAATCAAGATTTTACCCGATAATTAAATGGTGCCTTACATAGGTTGGACCTTTGTTGTTGACAGCCCATCAACTTTTTACACCTGTGAATTTCAGAAATCTTCAAATATGCAAATGCAAATCTTACTTCCTCCACCTCCCAAATATTCCCAGTTATAACAGATGACTTATGATTATACTCACTGAGTGGATGGGAATCCTTCTTCAAAGGATCAAATATTTAGAAAAACATCTGAGGCTACCTAGGCGAACTCCATCATTTTATAGATTTGGAAACAGACTTAGGGGAGGTAAAATGACTTATCCAAGGTCACACAAGTAGTTGACTCCATAGGCAGGATTTGACCCCAGACCTAGCTCTGATTCCAGATTTAGCGCTGTTTCTATTGCCTCCCTAATCTGATTGGGAGCATTCTCCTTAGTAGCATGCCACCAATTTTTCTTTTTCTAATCATAGTCAAAGAAGTTATCTTCACTAACCTTTACCCATGCCTTTAAAATCATTTCCCTATTTATTTTCTCTTTCCCTAAGTACCTGTACATGTAACTTTACTCTTTTCTCTATTGGTTCCTACCTGCCTGCTTACAGACATAATTAGGTCTTTATAATCTTAATAAAACTTTTGCTTGAATCTTTTCCTCTTATTACTATTTTTCTACTCCTTTTTAATCTCCTTTGTTGGATCACTATGATGTTCTAACCCGTAACTATGAATGTTCCCTAGATTCAGTGCTAGGTCCTTTTTCTTTAAACCAAAGGTTTAAAATTTGAAAGCCATGTGTACCTTTTCCTAATGATTGAAAACTGAGTTCCATTTCTGTTACTGCCTATTGTAGGTGTGAATCTTTAACATAGGGAATTTCAAAGTGTAGTTCAGGACTTCTGGGGGCCCTGAGACCTTTTTAGTGGGTCCCAATGTTAAACTGTTTTCATAATACTAAAACATTTAATTTCTAATGCAATAGATAAGAACTCAATATTTTTTAGTATTTAGGGATGATGAGAACAAAATGTTTGAGAATATGCAGCTTTAACACGTGATTTGACTTATCACACATTACTACTTGTCATTGGTCACAGTTTTTCTTATTGTACCCTCATGCCTTTAAAGGCCCTAGGTCAGTGATGACGGCCCGCAGGCCAGATGCAGGGTTCAGGGAGTGAGAGGAGTGGGGCCTGAAATGTTCTATCCAGCTGCTAGACATTATTCCTAATCTGACGAATACAATGAGTAGGATACAATACAATGAAACTTCGAAAGAGTTGCCTTAGAAACAGACTGACAGATGAGCATTTCCTTTCCTTTGGCCCTTGGTTTTTAGTATTTCTAATTTAGTTTTCATCTGGGGATTTTTAATTTGCTCACTTTCTAATTTTTTGAGTTGCATGCCCAATTCATTGATCTCTGCCCTCCTTAATTTGTTAATATATGCACTCAAGGATATAAATTTCCCCCTGAGTACTGCCTTGGCCGCATCCCACAGAGTTTGGTAGGATGTCTCATCATTGTCATTCTCTTCAATGAAATTGTTGATTGTTTCTATGATTTCTTCTTTGACAAATTGGTTTTGGAGAATCATATTGTTTAATTTCCAATTGTTTTTTGATTTGCCTATCCAGGTGCCCTTACTAATTATTATTTTTATTGCATTATGATCTGAGAAGGTTACATTTATTATATCTGTTCTTTTGCATTTGTTTGCAATGATTCTGTGCCCTATTACATGGCCAGTCTTTGTGAATGTACCATGTGCAGCCGAAAAGAAGGTGTATTCCTTTTTGTCCCTATTTAGTTTTCTGCACATATCAATTAAATCTAATTTTTCTAGGACTTCACCTCTCTTACCTCTTTCTTAATTATTTTTTGGTTTGATTTATCTAGCTCTGAAAGAGGAATATTTAGATCTCCCACTAGTATGGTTTTACTATTTATTTCCTTCTTGAGCTCTTCCAGTTTCTCCTTTACAAATTTGGATGCTATGCCATTTGGTGCATACATATTGAGCACTGTTATTTTCTCATTGTCTATACTGCCTTTTATCAGGATATAATTACCTTCCCTGTCTTTTTTAATCATATCTATTTTTACCTTGACTTTGTCGGGAATCATGATCACCACTTCTGCCCTCTTTTTTCTCATTCGAAGCCCAAAAGATTTTGCTCAAGCTCTTAACCTTAAACTTGTGTAAGTCTAACCGCCTCATATGTATTTCTTGTAGACAACATATAGTAGGATTTTGGTTTCTAGTCCGCTCTGCTATTTGCTTCCTTTTTATGGGAGAGTTCATCCCATTCACATTCAGAGTTATAATGATCAGTTGTGTATTTGCCAACATTTTAGTATCCTCTCCTAGTTCTACCCCTTCTTCTTAGACTATTTCCTTTTAAACTAGTGGTTTGCTTTAAGCCAGTAACCCTTGTCCCCTCTCTTGATTTACTTCCCTTTCTACCCCCTCCCTTATTATTCCTCTCTTTATTTTTAAGGCCTAATGAATTCCCTCACCTTTCTTCTCCCCTCCCTTTTTTGACCTCCGCACTCCCCTGCTCCCCTTGGTTTATCCCTTCTGACTTTCTCAGTAGGGTTAGATAGAGTTTTATATCCCAGTGGATATAGCTACTCTTCCCTCTCAGGGTTAATTCCACTGAGAGTAAGGTTTAAATATTACCTCTTAATGCTCTCTTCCTCTCCTTCTTATAATAGTATTCATCCCCTCTCCTTCCCATGCCCTCTTTGTGTGTAATAGAATATCCTATTTTTATTCATTTTTCTCTTGGTGTCCTCTACTATTCAACCCCCTCTTTCCCACCTCCCATATCATCTTAGACCATTTAGTATTCCAACTTCTCCCTATGAATAATTCTTCTAATTACTATAATAGTGAATACTATAATAGTGAATAGAGTTCACTACAGAGAATTATATATAACATAGGAATACAAATAATTAGATCTTATTGAAGCCCTTAAAGGGGCAAATTTAAAAAATAAGAGTTTTCTTTCTTTCCCTTCGGTTTCTTATTTACCTTTTTATGTTTCTCTTGATTTTTGTGGTTGGATATCGAACTTTCCATTTAGTCCTGGTCTTTTCTGTGCAAATGCTTGGAAATCTTAAATCTTGTTGAATGCCCAAACTTTCCCCTGGAAGTATTATAGTCAGTTTTGATGGGTAGGTGATTGTAGACCCAGTTCTCTTGCCTTTCTTAATATCATATTCCAAGCCTTGTGGTCTTTTAGAGTGGAGGCTGCCAGATCCTGTGTGATCCTGATTGGTGCTCCTTGATATCTGAATTGTCTCTTTCTGACTTCTTGTAAGATTTTTCTTTTACTTGGAAGCTCTTGAATTTGGCTATTATATTCCTGGGGTTTGTCTTTTCAGGGTCTAGTGTAGAGGTGATCTATGGATCTTTTCAATGTCTATATTGCCCTCTTGTTGTAGAACTTCAGGGCAATTTTGCTGAATAATTTCTTTAAGAATGGAGTCCAAATTTCTATTAATTTCTGCTTTTTCTGGAAGACCAATGATTCTCAAATTGTCTCTTCTAGACCTGTTTTCTTGATCTGTCAATTTCTCATTTATATATTTTATATTTCCTTCTATTTTATCAGTCTTTTGACTTTGTTTTATTTGTTCTTGCTGTCTTGAGAGATCATTGGCTTCTAATCGCCCAATTCTTGTCTTTAGAGACTGGTTTTCTGCTATAATGTTTTTTTTTTTTTTAAGTTTTTTTTTTTTTTAAACCCTTGTAATTCGGTGTATTGTCTCATAGGTGGAAGAGTGGTAAGGGTGGGCAATTGGGGTCAAGTGACTTGCCCAGGGTCACACAGCTGGGAAGTGGCTGAGGCCGGGTTTGAACCTAGGACCTCCCGTCTCCAGGCCTGGCTCTCACTCCACTGAGCTACCCAGCTGCCCTCTGCTATAATGTTTTGATTTGGTCTATCCTGTTTTCCAGCTGTTTGTTTTTGGTCTCCAATTTGCTTATCAGTTCTTTTGATTTGGGGGCATCTTTTTCGAATTGCCCAATCCTAGCTTTTAGAGACTGGTTTTCCTTTTCCAATTGCGAAAATCTGCCTTTTAAACTGTTATTTTCTTGCCAAGTCTCTTCCATCTTTTTCATCATATCAGATTTGAACTCTTCAAGAGCTTGTGACCAGTTTTCATTGTTTTGGGAAGATTTTGATAAGATTGTTTGTTTGTTCTCCTCTGCTATTTACTCTGGTGTCTGGATTTTCTCTGTGTAAAAGTTGTGGAGTGTTAAAGATTTCTTCTTGATCTTTCTCTTCTGGGGTTCCTGAATCTGCCTTGCCATTGTTAGCCCAGTGCCCTCTCAGCTGTATCCTCACATTCAGGGTCTGTCTGAGCTCTTTAGGCTCCTGATGTTCTCAGGGTCAAGCCTCCTGGTGGCCCCCTTGCTTGTTCCTCTCCCCAAAGCTCTTTTAACAGTCTCAGGGAGCTGCTTCCACAGTTGTGCACCCCTCTCCACTGGGTCCCTACCCAAGATCCACCTGTGCTCTGGATCCACGCCCACGCCTGAGCTCACTGTGAGCCTGCGCTCTGGGTCTGTGTTCAAAGTCGGTGCGTTCTTTAGCCTCTTGGGGCCTTACGTCTTGCTGCTCTTAGGAGCTGGCCCTGGTGACCCCAGGTGGCTGCCAAGTTCTTAATGGGTGCCCCAAATTTGCTCTGACTCTTTTGCGCTGGCTTTGGCACTGTAGGTGGTATGTATGTGTTTGGGGGAGGTTGCTCAGCTTGCATTTTAATGAGAGCTGTCTCACCTCTTTATAGCATGGAAATGCCCTGATCCCATGTACCTTCCATGCTGTGCCCTGTTGTGGGGTCCCTTTGTTCTGGATTTGTTTTTATGTCTTCTTGAGGAGTCCTGTATGTGTGAGTTAGGAGAAGTCAAGCAGCTGCTTTTTACTCTGCTGCCATCTTGATCCGGATGTCCAGGTTTTACTTTTGACACAGATTGGTTATCAGTTTAATCTCTTAGTGACTCTTGACAAATTCCTCAGAATATAAATCAGAGCAGTTGTAGATATTCATTACTAGACGAAAATTTTTCACTATACCTATGAAATCATAGGTGCTAAAGAGAGAGGGAGGGAGGGACACCTTATTTATGGAGTTAAAGTATCAAAGGTTGTCTTTACTACGCTTGCTATGGTCATACATTTCAAGTTTCTTTGCCTTTAGGGTGGGGTATCAGATGACTGCAACTAAGCGTGACTTTGGTTAGTGTTTATATTATGTGTGAGTCTCTTTGAACCAATGATTTAAAACAAACTTTTAGTCATAGGTCTTTTTAATTTTTCTTCAAAAATTTTTACAGTGATTTTTGTTGTTTACATCAGTAATTTCCATTACACCCCTACCTTTTTAAACAATTGGGCAGCCAGGATGTTCAAAGACTCATCCATGAAATCTCAGATATACAGTTAGGGGTTGAAAGTGCATTCAACATTTATTTTAGATAATATATTTGACATATAGTACCTATAGCCCCACATCTTTCTGCTGAAATGAGGGTAGTATTTTCCCACCATTTCATACAACAGTTTGGAGTCAGAAGTTACCCTAAAGATCATTTAGTAGTCAAACCATTTCATTCCCTCCTCATCTTATATACTTAGCTCTTCCCTTCCTCTATCTTACATAATGAGGTGGCCCCCTATCCAAAGGAAGCTGCACTACAGATATGGAAACCAAAGGTTTCCATATAGATTAAATAAGTGACTTGTGCAAGATTAATAGCTAGTTACTGTCAGAGCTAGGACTGGAACCCAGTTCTCCTTGCTCAATGTTCTTTCCACGTTATGATACTGCTTCTCTATAAGGTCTCAACTGATCATCAGATTTTGAGCAGCTACAGATTTTTTGAAAATAGCCAGGAACACAGAAAAGAAAAGAAGACTGAGGAAAAGTAGTGGTGACAGAGCTCTATTGCAAGAGATGATATAACAGTGAGCTTCTGTTGTGGTTTTTTTAAAAGAAGATCTACTCTTAAGTTGCAGTTGAGTAAGAATTTAGAATTCTTGAAAGGAGTATAGGGTCAAATAACTCAGTTGCTTTTTTAAAATTCATGCATATGTACATATCATTATACCTGAAGAGATCATTGTTTTGCAGTTGGAATAAAATTTATTGTTCCTAATAATGACCTTAAGATTTTAAGAAATAATCAGATACCTTTGTCATATCCAGTGTTTAAGAGAACACAAAAAGGTATATTATAGTTTTAGTCAGCACATCAACAGGTACTTATTAAAAGAGCTGCAAGATTCTGCTGTGTGCTCTTCATGTTGTTGTTCAGTTGTTTTATTTGTGTTTGACTCTTCATAACTATTTGGGTTTTTTTTGGCAAAGATAGTGGAGTGGTTTGTCTTTCCATTGTTAGCTCATTTTACATTTGAGGAAACTGTGGCCAACAGGGCTTAGTGACTTGCCCAGGGTCACGTAGCTGGTAAGTGTCTAAGGCCAGATTTGAACTCGGGAAGATGAATCTTTTTTACTCTCAGCCCCCCACTATATCCTGTGTACTGGTAAAATAGACAATTAGTAAACATTTATTAAGGCCATCTATGTGTCAGGTACTCTACTAACCTCTGGGGATACAAAAAGAGGTAAAAGAATCTCTGTCCTAAAAGAGCTTAAATTCCATGTGAAATTTCCATTAAAAAAGTTAAAATTCTTATTTTTAAAAAACCTCAGACTTAATTGTCCTCTGCTTCCCTTCACACTAGGTTTATTTGCCCTTACCCCATCATTCTTCATTGTGAAATATCTAACTCTTTAATGATGTGATGTAAATGGAATGTTGTTTTAAGTTAATCTTGGAATTTCAGGTGAGTAGTTTTCCTGTTTAAAGGATAAAATAATTTTTTAGCATCATTCTTGAAATGCTTCCTTATCTTGTCATGTTTATGTTTTTAATATAGAAAATCAGCTATTTTCTTGTAATGAAAGATAAAACAAATTTTAAACTTTCAAAAATAGATGTAGTATATTGTAGAGTGCTTGAATTTTTTACCTATTCTAAGGATACATTTAAAAAATGTTTAGATTGAAATGCCACAGGTTCAGTTATCCATGTAATAATGCATTTTTAAAATAACTTGTTTTCTTGCTATAAAATTAGGCCATTTCAATGTTGTAATGATTATGAAGTTAAATGCTCAGTTTTACAAATAGCTAAGGATACCTTGTCCTTTGAGGCCTCTAATTGGTTATTTTCCCTTTGTTTCCCTGAAGTATGCTGACTTAACTATAAGTTGTTTTTCAAGAATGTAAAAATGATTTCAAAAATAGTATCTAATCTTTGTAGCATTTTTGTTGTAAAACTTTATTCTCTACTGATATCTCTGCTATATTTGAGTAAATTCAAATTGATCATCTATAATTTCTAATATATATTCTTGTCCTCACTGTTTTCTTTTGCCTACAAATATATCCATGTCTTCTCCTCACATTCTCAAAAAACACTCATTTGATCTGTTTATGCCTATCATCAGACTCTTATTTTATTCTCCTGCTTTTGTGGCTAAACCCCTTGATAAGTTTGTCTCCAATTCGTAGCTCCACTTTTCCTCACTTCTTAGCTTTCAGCATTCTGGCTTCTGACCTCATAAATCAATTACTTAAAAATAAATGCAATTAATTAATTTAGAAGATTTTTCCATTGTTATATGATTCATGTTCTTCCCCCTGCCCCCCAGCCAACAAGCAATTCCACTGGGTTTTTACATGTATCATTGTTCAGATCCTATTTCCGTATTATTAATATTTGCAATAGAGTGATTATTTAAAATCAGCATCCCCAATCATATCCCCATCGAACCATTTGATCAATCATATAGTTTTCTTCTGCATTTCTACTCTCACAGTTTTTTCTCTGGATATGGACAGCTTTCTTCCTCACAAAGAAAGAATTGTTTTGGATCATTGCGTTGCTGCTAGTAGAGAAGTACATTATATTTGATCGTGCCACAGTATATCAGTCTCTATGTACAATGTTCTGGTTCTGTTCTCGCTCTGCATCAATTCCTGGAGTTCTGTCCAGTTCACATGGAATTGCTCCAGTTCATTGTTCCCTTTCAGCACAATAGTATTCCATCACCATCAGGTACATTGTTCCCTTTCAGCACAATAGTATTCCATCACCATCAGGTACCACAATTTGTTCAGCCATATTGCAATCGATAGACACCCTCTCATTTTCCAGTTTTTTGTCTCTACAAAGACCGTGGCTATGAATATTTTTGTACAAGTGTTTTTCCTTATTATCTCTTTGGGGAAAAACCTAGCAATGGTATGGCTGACTCCTCATCAATTTAACAACACTTTCTCCAAAGTTACCAGTGATCTCTTAATTGCTAAATCTTTATTGCCTTTTCGCAATACTCATCCTTCTTGACCTTTTAGCAACTTTTGGTACTCGGTCACCTTCTTGTTCATTGATACTTATTTCTAGGTTTTTAAGAAAATGCACTCTCTTAGTTCTAGAAATTCCTATTGCTGTTATCTTTTACTGTGGGTGTTCCCAAAGGCTTTGACTTTCTTTCTTCTTGATAGGCTTTTTTTGGGGGGGGGGTGATCTTATAAACTCTCTGGATTGGGTTATCATCTCTACACAGATGATTATCAGATAGAGATACAACTAACCCTAACCTTCAGTGTGCTACTCCCCAGTCAAAATGGGGAGTCTTATTGACATCTTAAACTCAACATGTCTAAAACAGAACTTATCATCTTCCCCTGCACCCCTTACCCTGATCAAACTCATCTTTCTAAATTCCTTGTTACTGTTGAGAGTATCACCATTGTACTAGTCATCTAGACTCAAAACTTAGGTATCAGCCTTAATTCCTCACTATCATACCCCACCCCTATTGCCCCCCATATTCAGACTGTGCCAGGCATTTTGCTAAACACTGATAGAGACAAATAAAGTCAAAAAAAGAGTTAGTACTATCAAGGAGCTCATGATCTAATAAGAGAGATAGTGTTCAAATAACTATGTATAAACAAGCTATATACAAAGGAAAATGGAAATAATCAACATTTTCTTTCCGTAGCAAGGAGACCACTAAGTCTGCATTGAAGAGTAAATGTGAGGATGGGATATTATTGTAAGGTATAAGAAAATCTGAAAGGGGCAGCATTTATGAAGGGCTTTAAATGTTAAATAGAGTTTATGTATTTTATTTCTTGACATAATTAGGAGCTATTAGATTTTTTGTTTTTTTAGTTAGGAGATGACAATGGTTAGACCTGAGTTTTAGGAAGATCACTTTGGCAGCTGAGTGGAGAAAAGGAGCAGAGCCAGGCTTGTGGCAGGGAAATCAGGGTAGTGGCTGCATCAGAGAAGAGAAGACGGTATATGAGAGACATTAGGAAGATAAAATCCACAGGCCTTGGCAATAGGTTGCATATGAAGGATGAGAGAAGGCAGATTTTAAGCCTGGGTGACTGGGAGATGTTGGTGCTCTCAGTAGTAATGGGGCAGTTCAGAAAAGGAGTGTTTTTGTGAAAGACATAAGTTTTGTGCACTTTAAATTTAAGATGTCTAGGAGACATCCACTTTGAGATGTCCACAGAGCTACTTAGTGGCACCTCCCCCACCCCCCCACTCCCATCCACATATCTTTGCAGTATTCAGTTTTCAGTTATTTTGTATTCATTCTTTCAATCTATATTGTTACCAACATCACATATACCATTTTCCTCAATGATTATTTTGTATTGGTTCTTTTAAGTCTTTCCATGCTTTCCTGTTGTCATATTTATTCTTTCAGAAAGCATGGTACTATAACATTATATTCACATGCTACCATTTATTTAGCTGTTCCCCAGTTGATGGGCGTTTACTTTTTCTATTATATATATATATATATATATATATATAT
>NC_058130.1:379101227-379190127 GCF_016433145.1 Gracilinanus agilis
TATATATTTTTTTTTTTTGCTACAACAAATTTGCTACATACAACAAAAATGCCATTAAGTAGTTTGATACATATGGAGTCTTTTTTTTTTTGGTCAACAGCATCCTTGAGGTGTATGGCTAGACTAGTTACTTCCTCAGCATAATTTCAAATAGCTTTCCAGAATGGTTGTAGCAATCATTGCTCTACCAAATGCCTTGGCTTGTGAACCTGTTTTTCTAAAATTCCTTCCACATTGACTGCTCTTGTCTTTTGGTCAGTTTGTTGGATATGAAGTGGAATTTCAAAGTAGTTTTGATATACATTTCTCTTATTAGTGATTTGGAGCATTCTTTCATTTTGTTGTTAATAGTTTATAGTTTTTTTCCTTGAACTGTTTGTTCTTTGACCATATAGCTGTTGGGGAATTTGAAAAGATTAAATGCCAGCTTGGAGTTATATTTAATTCTTGAGGTATTAGTGAGCCACAGAAGCATATCTACTATGTAGAGAGGGGAAGGAGGAGGAACTGTCCTTTAGAAAAATTACTTGAGTGGCTGTAGTTGAAGATGAGTTGGAGTGGGGGTAAAGTCTTGAGGAGTGGAGAACAAATAGGAGGATATTGCAGGTGAGGAGTGAAGAAGGCTTGAATTTGAGAATTGATTTTTTAGTAACCTCAATACTGGATTGACTGCCTCAGGGTGGCTAGATATATAGCCCAAGCCCAGAGTTGGGGGCCCTTGGGTTTAAATTTGTCTTCAGATGCTTCCTAGCTGTGTGACCCCAGGCAAGTCACTTAACCCCAGTTGCCTAGGCCTTACCACTCTTCTGCCTTAGAATTCTAAGAGGGAAGGTAAGGGTTTAAAAAACAAACCTGCTTTGTGTAGTCTAATCCAGCTGCTTTTTCCATCTCACTTTCCATTCTATTTTATTTTTGAAATTCAGATTCAGGGGGTAGCTGGGTGGCTCAGTGAATTGAGTCAGGCCCAGAGATGGGAGGTCCTGGGTTCAGATCCGGCCTCAAGACATTTCCTAGTTGTGTGACCCTGGGCAAGTCACTTAACCCTGATTGTCTAGCCCTTATCACTCTCTTCTACTTTAGAACCAATACCCAGTATTGATTCTAAGACAGAAGGTAAGGGTTTTTGAAAAAAAGAAAGAAAGAAAGAAATTCAGATTCAACCTATATTTGATTTTACTCATTTCTATATTTAAGGCTTAAGATCCTTGTTAAATTTAAATGATTCTTTTTCATATTAGGAATGTAAATAGAACCTCATTCATGAATTTGTTGGTCTTCCCTGCTTCTGTGTTAGATCAGTGTTTTATCCTATCTTGGCCGTGATACTTATGTTCAAGTACATTTGAGTGTCTGCTGAGTACAATGCAATGAATTGAGGGGAAATCTAAAGATAGATAAGCAGATTTATGGCAAGAGTTCCCCATACCTACAAGAGGCAGAGTAGGCTAGCGTGTGATAGGTAGGCAGGAAAATTTGGGCTCAAATCCCACTGCCAACACTTAGTAGTGCTATGGTTGTCTCCAAGGTCAGTTTCCTTGTTATAATTAAAATTAATCTTGGAGACTTATTATAAAATCATAATTATTTAATTATATAAAGAGAGAAAGAAAGAAAAATACTACCAGAGCTTTCTAACAACCAAAATCTCCTAGCTGCACTGTGCTTCATCAGTTCCAAGATTCCCAACAGACCCTGGCCCATTTACAAGCAAGGCAAGGGGGTCCAGCTAGCCAAATGGTCAGGCCAGTTAAATTAAGGCCAGAAAGACCAGCCAAAGAGAGAGCTTGCATTCAGGAAGGAACCCTAGCCAAAAAAGAGACCTTGCTCCCATTCATCCTGTCACTTATAATATGACCAATGACTTTACTCTGTCTTTGCTTTCTAATGGGGCAGTCTGAGTCAGTCCTGACCTCCAGGTACATAATCCTGCTAGGCAGTGGCTTCTTTCAGCCCATTCAGGAAGTCAGGACCTCAGTTGGCCTTGTGGTCTACCCCCTCACATGACTTGGCGTTCTTTCTTAATGTGTATGCAACAGATAAGGAGTTATATTTTTTGTTAATTTAACACATCCTCTTTGTTAAATATAATCAATAACATTTATAGAACCTTCCTTGCATGACTGTTATGAGTCTTAACTGAAATGTGATGTTTGTGTAAGTAAAGGACTTTTGCAAACCTTTGAGTACTATATAAATATTTACTTTCATCATTATTTCTCTGGAGAAACATTATCTATGTGCTAAAAATTTCTATATAAATAATACAAAAAACTCTTAAATAGCTAGTAGTATCAATAAACCTAAATCTTCCAAAGCACAGCTGTTCTATTCTTTTGCAGAGTTCCTTTATGTAGTGAATTGTCTCAAAGACAAACAACCTTTTCCATTTGTAATAATAGACTCCTAATTGGGGAAATGTGGAAACTTAATGGTTATGCAAGTGTAATTGTAAAATATAATAGGTTAAGACATGGAAATTGTAGTAGTACATCTAGTGATTGTAAGCTCTGTAAGTAGTAGTTTCTAATAGTTATTTCATGATCTTCTAAAAAATGTACATTAGCTTCAGTGCTGTATTTCTAATATTGTTTCACTACAGGAAAATCCTGTTGTGTCATTATAAAGGAATGGTCTATGTGATAAAAACTATTTTCTGTGACTTGATGGATGCCCCACAATAAGAACAATTTGTGAATTTGTACACAATTCTCTATTTAATCTCTTGTAAATAAATTCTTTTTTGAGTTCCTATCCACTCTTAATAGTGGCTTAAATGGGGTAATTGTACAAAAGAAATAAATTATTTGAACTAGCAGCAAATTTTAATTTTTTGTTTCTATCAAATAGCATTACGTTTCAACTTACCTAATCCCTTTCCATCATATTTATCATGCCTACTACAAAATTTGAGCTCCCAAAGTATCACATCAAAGCAATTTATAAAAAGATTCAAGGATTTGGAGGAAAGATTAAAGGCCGTGAAATTGAAATTCTACTGTTTCTGCAGTTATAGTGGAGAATGGTAATGTGATTCCTTATCTTGTAGTAGGATAATGTATGTAAAAAGTTGTTTTCTTTTCAGTTAATATTCAGAATGTACATAGATAATGATATATAATGATACTGGAGCTGATTCTCTCATGTACTTTTCCACCCCTCTGCTCTTTTTTCTCCAAAATTTTATCATCTAAGAAAAGTAAAAAGAAGAGAGAAAATAAAGTGTCCTCTCTAACAACAGAATTTTCTTTATTAGTTTTTCATTTATTCCTTTCTGATATTTGAAAGTGAGATTATTTCTTAAATCTGCCAGAAATGCTAAGTAGTTTCATGGGCAGCTTAGGTGATTCAGTGGATAGAGTTACTGGGTACAGTTATTATAAAGGAGTTTTATTTAGTTTATTCTGTCTTATTAAGAGCAGAAGTATATGTTAAATGAAGTTTTAGAAATAATCACACTGTCTCCTTTAAGAACCCAAAGAAGATAGAAAGATTTGGTTGGAGTTGACTTCTGTGGAAGCAGATTGCTGGATCAGTCTCTCAGAGAAAGATCTACTAGTGACTTTTTAGACCAATTACTTTGAGAGTTTGAGATAAACAGACTAAGCTGAAAAAGTGTTTTACTGAGAGCTTTGTTCCTCAGACCCAGAGGGGGAGCTAGAGAATTTTTTTTGTCAACTGAGACAGGCAGTTGGATTTGAGTTGAGGGAGAAGAAGCAGTTGGAGGCCTTGTCTTCTCTGACCTCGGGGAGAGAGAGAAGCTGCGTTAGTTTCTCTGTGAAGGTTTTTATATATTACTTTAGGAGTTCACAGCATAATTTTAGTTAGATAGAAATAGTATTATAGATAGCTTAAAGTATTTTAAGGAAGTCTACTCTGTAGACAAGAAGACACTGCAAATAAAGCAGTTAGTTTTGGGGGCTTTTATTTAGAAATATTAGAATAAGGTTAAGAGATTCCTGTCCTATTCCTAACTGTTAGTTTCCTACTTCCTATATACCTCTCCCTACCTCTACTAGAAATAAATGTTGTATTAAGCTGATTCTATCCACCACCTGCAAATAGTTTAACCCCTGGCAGCTTTAGTTTATTGTAACAGTTGGGCATTACCAGTTGGCTATCAGTACTCAATACCAACATTAGATCAGTTATATTTATAACAGCTTGGATTTCAACATACCAGCTGTTACTTGACTATAACAGCATGGAGTCCAGAAAAACTGAGTTCAAATGCAGCAGCTGTGTCACCTTGGACCAGACATGTAACCTCTCTGCCTCAGCTTCCTCACCTTTAAAATGGGATAATAACAGCCTACCTTATAGGGTTGTTGTCAGGATTAAATGAGGTAATATTTATAAAATGTTTAGTGTAATGCCCTCTATATAAGTGTTTATATAGTTTACTACTATATAAATGTTTATTTCCTTCCCCATTCCTCAAGGCATCTTAATTATAAAACCACAAGCAACCTAAACTATATTCATATTTTATAGATTCCAAAGACATACAATTTTAACCCCTTGATTTTATAGATGAGGAAATTAAGGCTAATTGACTTGTCCAGAATTAACTCTGGTAAATGGAATGTCAGAGATGGGATTAGAATCTAGATTCTTTTAACTCTAGAGCCAACTCTTTGCTGTGTACCATGATGCTCCCTAATGTTAGAGGGTGATGGGAAGGTAGATAGGAGGAAGGATGAATGGGAGAAAGGGTAGAGGAAGGGAAAGGAAGGTAGTGGTTCCTCATCCCCGCAGGGGAAAATTGACCAGAGCCCTTCAGGGCTCAAATAAAAGATCAGAGAGCAATTTAGGGTTTAGAATAGCTAGGTTTTATTTAGATTTAGAAAAAGTAAAGGGTTAAGTAGGGTAAAAGGATCTCCTGGGTAGAGAGAGTCCAGGATCAGAGAGTCAGCCAGCCTCCTGGCTGAGAGAGCAGAGTGCCAAAAGGCGCCAAACTTTCTCTTTTATACTTTCTCCGACACCTCCCATAAAGGACATGGGAGGTGTTGGGGGAAGTTGTAGCAGGGAGCCCTGGCTTACAGTAATTTTAAATGACACATTCCCCTCTGTGATCCTTTGGGAGATCAGTCTCCCCAATGGATCATAACAAACATAAATAAATTTACAATTACAATAAAATAAAGGGTATATGCATCAATACAAGGGGAGAATGGTAACAATTTTTACACTAATATTACACTGCTTTTTTCTATATGCCATATGAATATAGAGTTCGGTAGTTAATGATTGCTGTTGTTTAATTAAAGCAGAATTTCCATTTTAAAATCAAATTTTTTAGTGTGTTTCTGACCAGAAGAATTCGTTTGAAGCTATATATTTAACATTCAGGGTTCTTACTGTATAGAGATTTTTTGGTTGTAGGTGTCATATGGTTCAGAGTAGTTTGATATAATGTCTATATTTTACAGAAAATATAGAATAATTAATTCGAAAAAATTGTAAGATACATTGAAATTTTTATAAATTTAAAATGCTTATACTTGTACATAAACATATATCATTTGGCAATATGAACAGATACAAAAATTGTCTTTAAATTTAAATTATGTATAAGTGCTTAATTCTGCATAATTGTTCAAACTCTTGTATGAATAGATTTTGCTTTTTGTTATCTATGGCCATCTGATGTCACAGGGTAGTTCCACCTAGCCCAACAATTTTGTGACTTTCCCACACAATTATGCTTCCATGAAAAAGTGCCACAGTCTGTGAAGAAAAAAGTTGAAGCAAAAGACAAGCACATTTCAAACTTTTTATTTTGCAATATGTCAGTCATGTACAGTGTACTTACTCAGCCATTATGAGAACTATTAACAATTGGTACAAAAAAATTTGCAACATAATCTTTCTTCAGTGACTTACAAACTGCCTCCAGTTATATCCTCCCCATCCCAGTTTTCTCTTACCTATCATTGTTCAAACCACATTCTTCACTCCCACTGCCCAGTCCCTCATTCTCATTTCCCTCAGTTCAGTTTCCCAACTCACCCACTCTAAAGCCTACCCATCTCTCTGGAGTGCCTTGCCTACTCCATAGGTTAACAAAATTTCCTTTTCCACACCTTCCATCCTCTTACCAAGAACAGTTCCCTCCATCACTAACCACACCTCCATCCATTTCCTCCTCGCAAGTGACTCCATAGTTGAGATATAAAAGTTAGTCCACTCCTTGCTCCTCATTGCCACTTTCAAGTTCCTTATTTACCACTGTCACTTAGTAACTTCTTTTTCTCCTTTGAGATTCACTCAGTCTCTGTCACCTAGTCAAATTCTTGATAGCTGTTGTCTGTTGACATTCAGGACATTTCCTTCCCTTCTTTTCCTCATTGAATTCAGTTCCTGGCTTATAGTCTTTCTTTCTCAGTTTCTATCTTTGTATTTAGAGACTCCTTCATATATATTGAGACTACTGTATACATCCTTACCTTTCAGCAAATAAATACATTACTAATTTCCCAAAATCTATTCATACAACCCACTTCAGACAAGCAGCAAAGATTGTCCTACCTTTGAGCTTGCTACCACACATAAAAATACACACGTTTCTTGTGAACATACTCTGAAATTCCCTTATCTGGTCACAGTCTATTGTCATTCCACCTCTTCCTGCAACCTCAAGTGCCAAACATTTTTCTTTATTCATAACTCTGACCTCTGAACTCCTCAGTTCTCTCCTGATGTTAGCACCCCTCTTCATTAGCTACACTCTTTTTCTCCCTTCCAGTTCAGCTTTACACTGTATTTTCTTGAGTCTTTGTCCTCTTATATCATATCGCTCCAACTTTAAATCCACTTTTACTCTTTGAAAATATCATGATTGATGGAATAAATCAGAGATTTCCACCTGGTTTTGTGACACTTGAAATTTCAGGTAATCAAAAGGGTTTTCCTGACGTATACAAAATTAATTTTAATTCTCTTTTAATTTAGTTAAATTTTAATAATATTAATAACTATAATAGCTATTTTGTGTGTATGTATATGTGTGTATATATACATACATGTGTATATATATATATATGCATATATATATAGAGAGAGAGAGATAACTTTTGCAAAATCTATCTCTTGATCCTCACCACCACTTGGGAAAGTAAGTGCTGTTTATCTGTATTAATTTTTTTGTTCATTTTTGTATAGTTCTTTAAATTCAGTTAAGATTCTCTTCATTTTTATCACCATTGCTTTCTTTGTCACTTGTCTCCTCAATCTTCCTCAACAACATGTAGGAAGTATATACCATTGTTTCCTTCCTGCTTCTCTATTGTTTGTAGTTTCAGCAGTTCCAAGCTGCCGTTTTAAAATTCAAGATATTTCAAGTACTGATAGATTTTTGCCACCAAATGCTCACTTATATCTTTATAATCTAAAAAACACATGTAACCTCTGGACTTGTCTCCCAGTAATAACTAATGCTGGCTGTCAAGATGAGTAGTTAATCCTTTTAGAAAAACTACTGAAGTATATGTTTCCATTCTTCCTGTTTCCTGAGGTTTATTGTTAAATCACAGCTTTGCTGTCTGTTGAACTAAGATTTTGATTATAGGCTTGGCTATCATATGTTTCATTTTGTACGAGCCAAATATTTTTTTGGGAACACATTGGGGTTGGATGAAATTGAATCAGTAAATAGGAGGGAGTAATACATTCATTTGGGGAGGAAAAATTGCCAAGTACAAAGTAAAAAACTTATTAAATCACCTGCAAGTTAAACATAAATAAAAGTTTTTTTAGGTTGTGTTTTTGTTTTGTTTAAGTAATGCATGATACTGTGTTATTAATAGAAGAGTTTGTAGAAACCATGATGTAATCACTGTTCTTAACTCCAGTGTGAACCCTATTAAATTACACATCTTAAAATTTTGATGCTACACAACAGATGAATTATGGAACAATTAGTTATGTTTTAAAGGAAGTATGCTATGGATCCATTTGTAAATTCAAAAGTAACTGTCCCTAATGCTTTTAAAGTATGATTAACTTACAGCTTTTTAGTAATTTAACTGATGTAAACATCAGTGACATTGGACTTGGGTTTCTACATTTTGAGCAGAAATCCAAAGGGCTCAAAAGTTTCCAGAAGAGAGAAAACACACAAATAACTTTGAAATACCCAAAGATAATATCCAAAGAAGTACCTTCTATGATACATCAGTGATATTATTTTTACTTGTAATTTCTAGCACTAAGCACATAATAGTAGCTTGCCAACTGTTTATTCAATAAATAGCACTATGCTCCAATGAGTTAAGTGATCAAAAGATATGAACAAACAGTTCTCAAAAGAATTGTAAACTATCAACAACAATATGGCTCCAAATCAGTTATAAAAGAAATGCAAGGGGGCAGCTGGGTAACTCAGTGGGTTGAGAGCCAGGCCTAGAGACGGGAGGTCCTAGGTTCAAATCCGGCCTCAGACACTTCCCAGCTGTGTGACCCTGGGCAAGTCACTTGACCCCATTGCCCACCCTTACCAATCTTCCACCTATGAGACAATATACCGAAGTACAAGAGTTTATTAAAAAAAAAAAAAAAAAAAGAAATGCAAATTAAAAGAACTCTGAGATTTTACTTTATACTTGTAAAATATTGACAGATATGACAAAAGAGAAATAAAAAGTCATATAGAAAGACATGCAAGTAATAAAATAATGGATCGAGGAATTGGTCTAGCCATTCTGGAAAACAATTTGGAATTATAAATTACATGTACTAACAAGTTTGGTGACACTAGTTTTGTGATCACCAAAAACTGAATAAAAAGTGGATACTCATGTACTGAGAAAAGGTTAGACAAATTGTGGTATATGAATACAGTGAATATAAGCATTAAGCACCTAAGCTATTCTAGACACTGGGGATACAAATACAAAAAAATGAAACAATCCTTATTCCCTTGGTGTTTACATTTCAGCCAGGGAGACAAAAATATGTATATTTTAATAATATTATAGCATAACATTCTATATAATAATACATGTAATATAAAATCATTTAATAAAAATAAATCAAAATAGATAAAATGCAAATAATTAAAAGGTAGTTAATTACAAACAGGGAAAGTAGGATTGTAGTAGTTGAATACTTGGAGATAGAGAAGAATTACATGAGGTACAGGTGAGAGTGTAGTGCTAGAAATGAAAGACTGAGGAATAGAGACCAATTTGACTGAATTGCAGTGTTGGGGTGTGCTTAATATATGATGGGCTAGAAAGGTTATTTTAGGGCCAAATTGCGAAGAATTTTATTTATTGATTGATTTTAAAAGCTCAGTAGGGGAGTTTATGTTTCATCCTAGAGACAAAATTGCCATTTGAATTGATGAGGGGGAGGGGTAGCTTATTCACTGCTGTACTTAAGGAAAATCATTTAGACTACTGTGTAGAGCTGAGGTACTGACCATATGTCTCAGTCCTACCCAAACTAGATTAAAATATGATTGGGAAATATTTCACAGAATACATAAAAATTCAAAAAAACGTATATATTGTTAATATGTGGTTTTCCAAGTGACCTGAAGGTATACTTTAGTGGCTCCCTTTTCTATTTGAGTTTGACACCACTGATATAGTGGAAAACGAGGGGAAACTTAAAAAATTTTTTTTGATTGTCATGTAAAACACACTTCCATATTGGTCATTATTACAAGAGCATGCTTATACATAACCAAAACCCCCAAATAAAACCAGATACATTAATGTGTGAAAGATGACTCCAACAGTTCTTTCTCTGGAGATGGATAGCATTCTTCATCACAAGTCTTTCAGCATTGTCCCAGATCATTGCAGTGCTGAGTGTAGCCAAGAAGGGAGACTTAGGCAGGGAAATTATTAAACTTCTGCAGTAATCTAGGATCCCTCCATAAGAAATGAGGAATTTAGAGTAACATAGGAAGACCATAAATTGGTATAAATTGTTGTGAACAAAGTTAGGAAAACAATGTGTACAGTGTTAACAACAGGGTGAACAAAAAGCATTATAAGATGAATCTGAATGCTATATAATTATAATGATCAGTCTTGGCTCTGAAGAAGAAGTAAAATGTTCCTCTGTCCTTTGGAATGGTAGAGTGGGTAATATGGAGATACACAGTCTATCAATTGAGTCAGATGAACTTTTTTTAAATAAAGGGCTCACAATACTGCAGATGGTGGTATATCTGGAAGTAACAGGCATAAAAATAAAAGACATCAATACAACTTCTAAAAACGTAGATTGTCCTATGGGTAGCTAGATGACTCAGTAAATTGAGAACCTGGCTCAGAGTCTGCAGGTCCTGGGTTCAAATTTGGCCTCAGACACTTCTTAACTGTGTGACCTTGGGCAAGCTATTTAACCCTTATTAACCTAGCCCTTACCACTCTTCTGACTTGGAATCAATATACTGTTTAAATTCTAAGATGGTAGGTAAGGATTTGATTGCAAAGGTAATAGTTTTTTAAAAACACAAACATAGATTATCCTGAATGATTGAAAAACAGGTCTAAGAATAAATGTGAAAAAAAGCAGGCTCTCAGTTGAATATATGCTGACTTAATTACAATAGAGAAATCTGAGGGAATATAAATATGACTTGTAGTTAAAATAAATGTTGATGTGATCATAGACAACTTTGATATTATAGCCTATAGTTTAAAATTAGCAGATAACTTGAAGTTATCTGCTTGCCAATCCTTTTATTTTATTTTAATCTAATTTAATTTAATTTATTTTTAAAAGCCCTTACTTTCCATCTTAGAATCAATACTGTCTGTTGATTTCAAGGCAGAAAACCGGTTAGGGTTAGGCAATGAGAATTAAGTGATTAAGTGATAATTACCTAGGGTCAAACAGCTCGGAAATGCCTGTGGTTAAATTTGAACCCAGGACTTCATGTTTCTTGGCTTCATTCTCTGTTCACTGAGCCTCCTAGCTCTCTCACCCCCAAACTTTTATTTTTTATAGATGAGGAAGTAACTTGCCCAAATATGTTACACATTTGGGGATTTGAAACAGTGCAAATACAAAATTGAAACTGACTCCAAGTACAGCATTCTTTCTAACAGTAGTTCCCTAAAACACAAAAGCATAGGGAGCAATTTGGAATCATAGATTGGGGAAAAATAGTAATAATAAAATTAGAATTCAGAAGATCAAAAATAACCCTTAGACTTTTATTCTTGTAGAAAATCTGGGGTGGTTCAATTCACTTACTGTTTATTAAGTACCTACTTTATGCTAAGTACTATGCTAAATAGTAGGAATACAAATAAGAAAAAGAGACTTCTTGCTTTCTAGCAAACTAAAATCTAATGGGAACAGTAACATAATGCTGGGAAATTAGAAGGCAAGTAGAGGTGTGTGTGTGTGTGTGTGTGTGTGTGTGTGTGTGTGTGTGTGTGTGTGTGTGTGTGTGTCTCCTTAGATTTTAGATCAAGCAGAACTATAGATGGAAAAGTACAGTACATGGAAAAGTGGTCATTTATTTCCTCCCTAATAGATGTTCTGTTAACTATTCTTTTTACCAGTTTGTCAATATGGCATTTAAGTGTTTGATTTAAAAGATATTGTTTCTGTAAAACCATTTTGGAAAATTTTAGAACTGCCTATAACAGTTATCCTGGAGTTTTTTAGGTGAGGTAGAATCTTACCTAGCTATATTAATAACCAGGTAGCTTGGTTGGTGGTGCATTGGATAGAATGCTGGACCTGGAGTTAAGGAAGATCAGAGTTCAAATTTTGGCCTTTGTGACCGTGGGCAAGACACTTTAACATCTTGCTTGCTTCAGTTTCTGCAACTGTAAAATGATTATAATAATACCAACAACTACCTCACAGGGTTATTGTGAGGGTCAAATGAGATGTGTAATATTTGTTAAAGTAGCATAGTGCCTGGCACATGATAGGCGCTATATAATTTCATAATCTACCCCATCCTTTCTTCCCCATTAGTTCCTTCCAGTTCCAACAGACTTCAAAGTAGCCATTTAAATTTTTTACTTATAGTTCATTATTTAGTGTGATGTAGGATCTTATTAATGTGTTGAAATACTACATTAGTATGTTGTAACTCAATTGGTAGTCCTTCTGCAGTTTTTGTCCACATCTTTACATGGGGAAATCTAACCAATGTGTTGGAGATCTTTACTAGTCTTTACATTTTATGGATCCTAGTTTAGATTCAGGCTGTCATTCTTTTATTTTCTTTACATAACTAGCTCAGTTATACCTTCTCTATTACTGTTGACAGTGTCAACATCATTCCAGTGACCTAGGCTTATAACATTTAATTCCAGACTCCTCACTTTCTCTCATATCCCTACCTCACAATATCCAGTTGCCAAATTCTGTTGATTTTACTTGCATTTCTTGTATATGCCTCATTCTCTTGACCTATACTGCTACCACCCTCCTTCAAGCCCTCATCTCCTCTCTTCTAGATTATTACTGTAGCCTGCAAGTTGATCACCCTGTAAATAAGCCATACCATACAGAATAACCAAACTTACCAAGAAATTATGTGGTTTCTGAAATACCTTTTGGCATATAATAGAATCAGCTCTTTTTCTGTCTTCAAGGAGAGCCTGTTCAGTGTAATTGCAACTGCCTTTCATCTTTGGATTTCACTTACAGTCTAAATTAGGGAGTGATAGGGCAGAACTTGTGATTTCATTCATTTAGAAACCTCCTACATGAGTTTTCTACCAATTCAAGTCTGCATTAGAGAATGGAGTGGTTGAATGACTTGCTCAAGGGTCATAGCTAGTATTTTGTCAGAGGCATCCCTTAAAACCAAATCTTTTTCTCTTTCTAGCCGTACCTCTCATAATTTTGACTTACATTATAATAGAAATATAATAATAGCAACATAATAGCATAATTATGGTTATAGGGCATTTTCTCTTTTAAATCATGTAACTCTTCTTTATATGTTAAGATGTGTATTATGTAGTTCCCCCTCCACCCCTACCCTTTTCCTCAGACTCTGAAAAATAATGTTTCTAAATTAGTTTATTATGCAGATACCCTATTTTGTGACTAGGAAAATGTCATATGAAAATTATTTTCAATTGTCTCTTTCGTGTAGAGCCTTATGATAACTTGAGGGAGATTCTCCAAAATGTGGCCAAATTGCAAGGAGTATCAAATATGAGAAAGCTGGGTCATCTGAACAACTTTACTAAGGTAAGAGATTTGGGATTTTCTCCAACTCTGATTTGTTGGCAGTACTTATTAAACATTTTCTAACCTTTTTTTGGTATTGAACATATAAGAATTTATTGGTGTAGTTGCTTAATCAACTTAGTGTCATTTTAAAAAGAACATAAGTACTGATCTTGGAATTTGGTGATTTCAGATGATTGGGTAGTAAACTAGTGCTTTGACCAAAGTTAGTTTCATATGACAGTGTTAATTTCTATAAAACTACAGGCTTTTAATTCGATTAGATTCTGACAGTGGAATAGTTTATTAGTTACATGTAGCTATTGGCTCTATAGCCCTTAGTCTTTTGACCTAAATCCTGCAATTCAGAATAATTTTTACTTTACACTAGGAAAGTGTAAAGCCAGGTATAGGAATGTCCCAGGAATGGGAAAATCTCCAATAATGCTAAGGTGAATTTTAGGAGATTTTCCTTGTAGCTTGAAGAAGCTAGCTTAATTTAAAAAGCGGAAACCTTTTTATATACTTTAACCAAAATCCTATGGGAAGTCTCACAACTTCCTGACAAGGATTCTATATATGGTATTTTTAAAAGCAGGGTCTTGTGAGTGAGATTATAGCTGCTGTTAAAAGGATAATCTTTTCCTCTACGTACACATTTTGAAATCAATATTTCTTTTATTCTGGGAGCCTAGAAAATAAGCAGATTCTTAATAATCAGAATACTAGATTATTAATTTGTGAGACCAACTTAGAACAGATAGCTGACAAACATTATTTAATACAAACTATGTGCCAAGGAATGTGCTGCTTACTCTCAAATTTATATTCTTTTGGGAGAAACTGTGTGTGTGTGTGTGTGTGTGTGTGTGTGTGTGTGTGTGTTTTGTGGACATACATGTACATACAAAAAAAATCTATAAAAATATGTAAGGTAATTTTTTGAGGGTTGAAGCAGTACTGATCAGAGGAATAGATGCCACTTAATTTGAGCTTTGAGAAACTAGAAATCCTAAGAGCAGCTGGTGAATAAAGAATGCTTTCTAGCCAGGACAGAGGAGACACATTGAACGGGAAGTAGAATGTTTTGCTGGCTTAGCTGGAATATAGTATATAAAAGTAATGTATACTTAGACTTGAAAAGTAAACTGGTGCCAGTGTGAAGGACTTCGTATGCCAAATCAGGAAGTTTATATTTTATTCTAGAGGTGATGTGTTGTTGAACAGGCCAAGATCTGTTTTTAGGTCAGACTTTCTGAGTATTGTTTGGGTGACTCTTTAGGGGATGTACTGGACCATTTTGGAAGGTGTTCTGGATATCAGCTTAAACTGGGCTGGTGGCTGAGAAAGAGACTAATGGGAGAGATATGATAAAGTCTAGTGCAAAACTTATCACTAATTGGCTATGGAGAGAGGTTACAAAAGGATGGTAGTACCTGTACAGAAATAGGGAAAATTACAAAGAGAAGTGTGTTTTGGGAAAAAAGATTAGTTCTTTTTGTACTGTTAAGATGAAGATACCTTTGGGACATTTACTTGGAAATGTCAAATAAACAGTTGGTGATATGGAACAGGAATTCTGGAAAGAAACTAGGGCTGGATTGCACAAATGGGAATCTTATGCATAAAGATAATAATTTAACTCATGGGAACTGATGAGATCATCAAGAGAATTTAGGGAAAGCCTTGACAAATCACAAGAGAGTCATCACCCTTTCTTTATGTTGGTCTCATCTTTGTTTGGTACTGAAGTAGAAAACTCCCAGGTGAGTGCAGACAATTTTGGACAATTTCTTGCAAACATGCATGAGTATGTGTGAGCATGCACATGTTTATGTTTAAAGATTAGAATCTGGAAGGTGCAATCCATTTCCCCAATGCAAAAAGATTCTAGTGCAACATATGGGAAAAGTGAAAGCATTTAGCTAGAGCTTGAAGAGTTCAAAAGCTAAATGTTACTGTTTTCCCTACCACCATTCCCTTCTTCTACCCTAACTATATAATTAAGGGGAATGAAGGATTTTGGAATTACAGAAGCCATACTAAAAATCATTATTTTTTTTTAGCTTGAGAATTTTTTTCTTGGCTTTTTTTTTTTTTTTTTTTTTTTTTTTTTTGCTTTTTTTAAGAAAGAGTCAGGTGAAACAATTGGCTTGATACATCTTCATTGGGAATAGGGCTGCTACTGTTTGTGCCATGCCTCTTATAAGTGAACTATTTCAAGTTCTTAACTATATCTAATATTTAACAATCCATTTGAGAAACATTTAAATTGACTATCCAGCCTGAGTAGCTAGTTTGGTCTTCGGGTTGATTAGCTGTAATGTTATTGGAAGGCTCTCTGACACTGATATGATTGTTTAATGTATATTCAGTGATTTTTCTTGTCAGCTCATGTTTAACAATAATTTGAGCACACAAAAGCTTTGGATTCAATGCTTATAGAAAAAGGGTTAGCATCTCTTACTTAAGACATAAATTTGGACAGAATTGAAAGGTATTTTAAGAGATTTAAAGTGATTTTACAATGCCAATATGTCTTTGAGAGGAATATTTGCTATGACTAATCCCCTAAATTATTTTTTAAATAATTAGTTATAATAGAGGGTGAGGTAATGAAGCATAAGATCTGATCCCTTGATTTTTTAAAAAAGCATATACATTCAGCTTTTCTTTGTATTAAAATTTTGATACTTTGTATCAAAAACACTTTAAATAATTCTAATATATAATTATTACCAAGGTTGGTCACCGAAGCTATTATAGATGGTTAATGTTTTGTGAATGTGCTTAGTTTTGAAAGTATGCTTCCAAATTCAATATTTTCCTATTAATTTTGCAAATTTGGGGAAAAGTCATGTCAACAATCTATGTATGGCACATGGTGCTCTAGAGATGCATAGACTTTTTTGTTGATTATTTCTAGATTTTGCTGATTTTCTTAAGCATTATAAAAGATTGAAATCTTGCTTATTATCAGTCATTATAAAATATTGAAATCTTGCTTATTATCAATCATTATGCAGTAATAAAATAGTTTTAAAACCCAGCATTTTTATTCCTGTGAAGGGGCTAAGAGATTGGAGAAGCATAGTACTTCAGTTATTGTAGACAACTCCTTAGCTTCATTTATATCTTTAGGTTTATGAGATAACATAATTACATTAAGCTGTTGTTTATGTAGTGTGAATAACTGTAGCTACTGTAGTGTAAATAATATATATTATTTTTATATTTTACATATATATACATATATATGTATATATGTGTGTGTGTGTGTGTGTGTGTGTATATATATAATTTTAACTCAGTACAATACAGGGAAAATTGAACATGTTTACCACCCTGAGGTTCTGAATTATTGGAGATTAAAATTTGCCTAAATATATTTGATGTTAATTGTGCTTTATTATGTTCACAGTTTTTGAAAACTAGTGATATAATTTCCAGTTAACCAGGATCTTTCACATTCCACAAAGGTTCTAAAAAAGGAGGGGTAATTAATTTTACTTATTCATTATTGTAGTGGGTAAATAAACAAACAGCGGGTAGTAGAGGGAGAAAAGGAGATAAATGGGGTAAAAGTGGAGTTATCTGCCTCACATACAAATACACTGGAAATCTAACCTACTCCCACAAACACAGGACGCAGCTGGGAGTGAGTGATGACAGGGTTGTCAATGGCAGTTACACCCAACTGTCTTCCTTAACTAAGCTAGGGAATAAACAACTCAGTGAGTTCTTGATTGGTTGTAGAGAAGGAAGGTAGTCTATATGTTATGAAACCTATTTAATAAAGTCTTGGGAAGGAAGGTGGGATTAGGTTAGTCTAAGCTAAGGCTAAGGGATTTGCCAACTGCCAATAGAATATGCTGGCTTCACAGACCTAAGCACAGGCAGGCAGCCTAGCTGGCAAACAGAAGTGACTGCTGTAGGCTTTGGAGTCAAAGGGGATTTCTCATGCTCCTGGAGATGATGTATCAAAGCCGAGACCATAATGTTCAGGTAGTTGAATAAATCCTTGTCAGCCAATAAATCCACAGACTCGGTTGGAGACACTCTGACTAGTCACCCAATCACAGAGACTTGTCCTTCCCTCAGTCCTGATGCTTGCCAGATATCTCCCCAACATCTCCAAAGACAGGATACAAACTGCTAACTAGGTCCAGGATGCCACACACCCTGCTCCTTGCTCCTGGCAGTTCAGACTTCCCACAACCACTCCTCTTTCTGCATTCTATATAGAATGTCCATCTCTTCCAGCAAAGCTCATGTCCTGCTGTCTATGCTTTGCTATTTCCTCTCTACCTATCTTCATGTCCTATCTTATATTTGCCTACAACATTTCTATTAATTTGGTGTAACTGCACTATGGTTCCTCAGATATAATTTCACAACCTTTTTTGGGTGGGGGGTGTTGCTTTGTTTTATGGAAAGGAAAATATCCCCATATAAGGAAGAGGGGGAAAAAGGTAGCAAAAATTTTTTTAAACCAACTTTGTTTTTCACTCATTGATTTCTAGTATCTAGCTACCAAATTTTGCTGACAAATGTCGCCATCCCAATATAGAACATACTCTCACTTGATCTCTAATTTCATTTATTCATCATGACATTTAAGAATTCTACATGATTGTCTATAGGATATGATTCATTCACATATTACTAAAAGATTAGGATAGTCTCTACTGAAAAAATGTCAGATATGTTGACTTTGTGAAAGATCTAAACCTTACTTACAAAGATAAAGAATAATTGTAACAGAATTTATAAAAGATTTCTTATGATGAAAATGTGATTTCATTTCAAGAGATCTTCTCTGATGTAGAGTAATATGTCTTGTCATAATTCAACTAAATTTTAATATGTCAAGAAAAACTCACCACCCCCTACCAAGTTGGCATTATTTGAAAAGAGTTTTATGAAGGAAAATTATACAAACCATAGAATTAGATTGTAGTTCTAAATTCTTCAGCCATTTATATGCACTTAATTTATCTCTTTAGGTAGTATTGTATTTTATAACATTATCTTTGATTCTTCGTTATCATGAATGAGCAAGATTTTTCTACTCTGAAGCCAGTGTCCCCCAAATAATAAGTCTTCAAATCCTTCACAAATATTAGTAAGCTTGTAAACCTCTGTAGCTTTGTTAATGACATTAATTAATGACTCAAGCATTTTCTGTTTTCTGTAGGTTGTAGTCATGCCCTTTATTGAATTATCTATTATTAATGCTATTCATGAACTCATGGACAAATAACTGAGTTGACCAGATTATAGTGTATAATACCTTATTGATTGTATTTAATAAATATCAATTGAAAGAATGAATTTTTCGTTCTTGAATCTGTTACATTAAGATACTAGAAATAGTTCAAGAAACTTCTGTACTCACATAAGATAATCATCATTAAAATGTAAGTTCTTTGAAGGTAGAGACTTTTTGTGTTTTTTCTTTATCCTCACATGTGTCTCACATGTAGTAAGTGTGTAACATTTTTATTTAATAGAACTCTACAAAAGTCAATTTAAATATTAAAACTTAGATTTTTTCCCCAAAAAAATGTTGTTTCAGTTATGGGAACATTAGGTTTCATTTGTAAAGTCAACATTTCCCCAAAATTTTATAAAGGAATAATGGCAGTTAAATTAAAATGTATTGCTTCTCTAAACTATTAAGATGGAACTCATTCAAAAGCTAAAAGTTTTTAAGTATTTAAATTTAAACTAAATAATATTTACCACATTTTATGTATTTATCCTGAATATAGAGAGATAACACTTATTTTTATTTTGTATGTTTTGGTGGTGGTGGTATGTAGTGTGTCTATATTCAAACAGAATTGAAAGACCAACAGAATTATAGTCAGAAGACATGGGCTCAAATAACTATGTTACAAATAGTTGTATGTATCTTACAAAGTGACTTAATTTCCCCGAGCCTCAACTTAATCATCTTTGAAATGGAAATATTTATGCTGTATATCCTACCTGGCTGTTTAGAGGAAAATATAGTATAAAAATTAAAATGAGACACAAATATGACCTACTATTTAATGTTTTTTTTTTTCTTGGCAGCTTCTTTGTAATATTGGCCACAGTGAAGAAAAGCTAGGTTTTAATTATGAGCATATTATAATATGGTAAGTTTAAAGTCTTTCTCTAATTATAAATAGGCATTTAAAATTATGCACTTTAAAAAGTACTGGTAATCTAATAATTGATTAGAAATAGTTGTAAAAATTGATTTACTTTTATATATTATGATATATAAAATGTAGTGATATTTTGTGGTTATATATAAAAGCCAGTATCTAATATTTAAAACGTATTTGGGGTTTTCAGATTTGAAATTTTTAGTTTATTTTAAGAGACTTGAAGGGTCTCTTATTCTTACTTGAAATGTGATTATTATACTTGACATGGCTAGCTGATGTAGGTTTAAGGTTATACAACTCCAATATGAAAATTTTTTTCTACATTATTAGAAATGAAAGTTAATTCAGAATATCACTAAATTATCAGTGATTTCTCACTTAGATCTAAGAATTTAACAGTCTTGGTCTTTTCAATATTTCTATGAGATGTTAAATATTTTTATGTTTATTTTTTGTGTATATGTATATTTTCATCAGCTTGCGGTTAGCTTTATTGAATGAAGCAAAAGAAGTACGAGCAGCAGGATTACGAGCCCTTCGGTATCTCATCCGAGACTCAAGTATTCTACAGAAGGTGCTAAAGTTGAAAGTGGATTATTTAATAGCTAGGTAATTTTTCTAGACTGGCTTTTTAAATTTATACTTTCTTTAACTATAGAAATTGTACATAAAGAAACTTTTAAAATTTAGCATACATATCTTGGTTCCAAGAGTTCATGTATTGCTCATTTGTATGTTCACACACTTGAAATATACTTGTAGTCTATGTAGGAATGTTAATATATGTAGTTTTATAATATTAAAATTTTTTTAGTCTTCACAAGTATTAATAACCATTTTCTTTCAGATAAAAAGCTTTATTTAAAATGTGTAAAAATGGTTTAGGTGAAATTGGGATGAGCAGATAATTTTTAAAAATAAGATTTTCCAAATTATAGTAAGATAGATATAACAAATTAAAACTGCTATTTGCTTCAGATTGGACTTGGCATTTGTAATGGCCAGAATTTATGTACTCCTTTCTTTTAAACTTAGTTCACACTAGTATTCCAAAGTAAACTGCTTCAGAGATAGGAAATTTTTTTTTTTGTTGTTCTATAGAATATCTGAGAGGTGGCATGCAGTGACTGAAAGTTGAGCCAGGGTAGAGAAGTTTTTTTTAACGCATAGATGATTTCATTGCACAATAATTTCAGTTGACATACCTATGATTCATTGGTTCTATGAATTATAGACAGCGATGCTTGTCTCTAATTCTTCAGAAGAAAATAGAGATTACAATATAAGTATTAGGTATTTCAATATAAGTATTTTTCACTAGAGATGTAAATATTAGCCCAATAAACATTTTCAAAATATTCCTTAGATTTCTAAAGCTCTTTAATGAAAAATTATGTCCTTTTCTTTTTAGTAAATACCATATTGACATTATACTTGATAATGATCAGTTATCTTATTGTAGAATTATCTTGTATATAAAAAGAATATGCTATCCCATAGGAATTTTACTTATTAATTAATATCTTACATTAGGTGCATTGACATTCAACAGAGCAACGAGGTAGAGAGGACGCAAGCACTTCGATTAGTCAGAAAGGTATGCTAACTATTTTGTTGTATTTTTAGTTCCTGACACTTTCATTGAAATAGTTTTCTCTAAAACTAGAATTTGATGGAGTTTCCGCACTGATACCTTCCTACATTGATAGGATTACAGTGCTGTACCCCACTTTCTCCTACCTTCTCTTCCAATTCTGACCAAATCATTATATATTTATGACAACATAAAAATTGTATCTGCTGTGTTGGAAAAGTGAATAAGAAGCAGTAAGGAACTATTGAAAAATTTTGAACTAAATATAATATAATCAGATCTGTGCCTAAGGAAGATTATGTTTGTAGTTCTGTTTAGAATGCATTGAAGAGGGGAGAGTCTGAAAGCAGAGATCACTTATAAGGCTGTAACAGGAGATGAATTTGTGGTTGTTAAGATAGAAGGAAAAATCAAGGATGATGCAGAGATTACAGCCGTGCCTTGACACTAAGAGAAAGTTTTGGAAGGAGGGAATGGATTTAGGGAGGAAAAGATATGATTTCCACTTTGGACTTGTTGAGTTTGGGGTCCCTTTGTTTACACAAGCAAGAGAAGAGTATACAGATGGTGGGAGTGAGCCAAGGTTGAGAATTTTTTTTGATCAAGAAGACTAATTAGATGGGGAGCAAAGATCAAGGCTAAAGGGCAGTTGCATTTGAATTAATCAGTGGTAGACTCAGGATTATAGAGAGCAGAGAGACAAATATCAAAACTGAAAAATCTAGAGAACAGGTGGTCCTGTCCAAAAGCGATTGATATGGGCTAGAATTGAAAAGAGACACAAGAGCCTAGAGCTTCCTATATTGGCATATATGAGATTATTAAGGGAGAGAATATGTAGAGAAAAGTGAAAGAGTTCATATGAGAGTTTTGAAGGAGCAGCAAAAAGGACTGCATTTTCAGACAAGTAGCATAAGAGTATTGTGCTGCTAAAGCCTGGGGAGGAGAGTATTTAGGAGCAAGGAAAAGTCAACTTGTATCAGAAGTTGTTGAGGGTTCAAAAAAGATGAAGACTAAGAAGTGTTATTGGATTTAGCATTTAAAAGATCCTATCTTGTAAAGAAGAGTTTCAGCAGAGTAGCATGATGTGGTTGGAAGTCTGAGGACCTGGAGGCAGCAAAAATGGAACTGGGTTACTTGAACAAGTATAGGGATTAACCTTGGTAAGGAGTAAGGTCACTGCATCATGTGAAATGGGTGGAGGAAAGAATAGCAGAAGGTATCTGAGTGATAGGAGAAGAGGAAGAGGGAGTTCATGGCAAATAGCCTCCTTTTTTCCCCCTGTAAAATATGAGACAAGACTCTCAATTTAGAAAGGGTGTGTGTGTTGTGGCCTGGGAGAGGGGGGTGGTAATAAAGAGATTTGAGAAGGGATGAAAAGATTTGGAAAAACCACTGAAGAGTGGGTTACTGAGTTAATAAGGGAGTTATAGTAGGATTACCTGGCTGCAGTGAGAGCCTAGTTGATAACATAAATTTGTAGTGGACCCAGTCATATTTTTCCTCTATGTTCATTCAGCAGCATATGTAGAGTAACAAAGGTTAGAAATGGTGGTAGTGATCCAAAGCTGAGACTTGTTTGGCTGTAATTGACAATATGTTAAGGTAGATAAGGATTCAAGAGAGGATAGTGTAGAGTTGAATTGTTTCACAAAGAAGTCAAGATGGCGGAGGAGGAGATAGTTGGCTTATGCTGGAGAGGTGGTGTGAGAGATAATTGAGAGGTTAAGGGTTTGGAGGTCATGGTGTGGATGAAGAGTAATTTTATTATGTAAGGGAAGACAAAGGGAAAGATGAAAAGACACTTATGTTATGGTTCATAAGGGAATTTCAGAATTCCTAACCCTGGAAATAGTGTATTTGTGGGTGATAGGAAGAGTAAGGATATGACTGTCTTTGTGTCTGAGGCTGAAAGACAGAATAGAGGAAACCATGATGAGTAGGTTAAGGATTAAGTTATTTGAGGGAGAGTCAGTATGTATGTTGAAGACCTCTGGTATGAGAACAGGAGTTGGGAAGGAGAGATAATAATTTTAAGTAAATTTTCAAATTCATTGAGGAAAGGGAATTACATTGGGGTCTGTGAATAACATTCAGGATTTTGATTGGGAGGTAGATAGCATGAATAGCATGAACCTCAAAGGAAGAGAAGTGGTGAAAGAGAAGACTAGATTTAAAAAAAGTTTGGAAACAAATAGAAGGGTCAGCTAAGGTTTTTTTGGTAAGGATCACAGATAGGCATGTTAATAACCATCAGGGAAGGAATCAGCTTTGAGTCAGTCAGACGTTCTCTTGTGCCAGGTACTGTGCTGAATGGTGGAGAGAACAACAAGAAAAAAGAAAACAGTCCCTGCCCTCAAGGAGCTTACAATCTAATGGAGAAACACAAAATAAAAAGAAAGCTGAACAGTAGATGGGGGGAAGGAGTAAGAAAATGTACCCACTATGGGGGCATGGTGAAAAATTTTCAAGGTAGTTTTGAGATGTGGAATATAGAATAGTCATGATTTTTCGCTGTTAAGCAGAGCTCTTCATGAATGGTGGGCCCAGTTGAGATTATGTGACATAAATTTGTAGTGAATCTAGGCAGAAACAATGTGATTTTTCTCCAGCTTCCTCCGATTTGTGAAAAGAAGCAAAGGCAGAACATGATGGGAATATTTAAAGATTGGGACTTGCTAGGGGAAGATCAGCAATTGGGGTTAAGGAGGCAGGGTCAAGGATAAAGGGAACTCTTAGAAAAGAAAATGTTATAGTTGAACTGGTTTGCCAAGGTATGAAGATAGAGAAAGGAGGAGAGAGTATAGCAAGTTGAGGGATGAAGACCTGGAAAAAGAACTGTGAGAGTAGGATTGGAAGTTAACTGTTCACATCCCTACATGGGAAGATGATTCTAATTACTCCCAAGAACTTTTTCATTATTTGGGCATTTAGAAGGAGTATACACATGGACAGAGAGAAGGGTGTGAATTGAGAATGATGGGATGATATTTTTAAAAAAATAGAATTAAGTGGTGAGAACGAGGAATCCATTGGAAGAGGGGGTTAAGGGGAGAAATAGAATAGGATAAATTGTTTTATATAAAAGAGGTATGAAAAAACTTTTATAGTGGAGAGGGAAGATGGAGGAGAGGAGCATGGGAAATTTACTCTCATCAGAATTGGCTCAGTGAGATTGAAGGAAGAACATACATAATCATTTGAAAGAAAGCTATCTTATTTTAAGTACAGGAAAGTAGGAGGGGAAGGGGATTATATAAGATTGGGAGGAGGCTTATAGAAAAAAGGGCAAATTGGGAGATGTGGTAGTCAAGTGAAACACTTTTGAGGATGGACAAGAAGGAAAGGGAAAGGGATAAATGACGGTCAGGATATTTTATGGATTAGTATACATAGTAATCATTACAGAAAAAATATTTGCAAGTCTTTCTAATATAGGCTTCATTTCTCAAATACATAGAGAAATGAGTCAAATGTACATAAGAATACAAGTCTTTCCCCAATTGATAAATGACCAAAGGATGTGAACAGGTAGTTCTCAAGTTAAGTAATTAGAACTGCAGTCTAAATGAAAAAAGACTCTAAATCACTCTTAGAGAAATGCAGATTAAAACACCTCTGAGGTGCTACCCCACAGCTATCAGATTGGCTATTATGACAGAAAAGGAAAATGATAAAACTCAGAGGGATTGGGGGGAAATTGAGACACTAAAGCACTGTTGGAAGAATTGTGAATTGATTCAGCCATTCTGGAGAGCAATTTGGATCTGTGCCCAGAGAGTTATAAAATAGTACAATTGCCCTTTGACCCAGTGATACCATTACTAGATTTGTAACCCAAAGAAATAAGAAACAAAAAGGAAAAGAACCTATTTTTACAAAATATTGAAAGTAGCTCTTTTTGTGGTGACAAAGAATTGGAAAATGAGGGGGATACTCATTAATTTGGGAATGACTGAGTAAGCTATATTATTGTAATGGAATACTCTTGTGCTATAAAAAATAACTCGCAATATTTAAGATGAACAACTGGGAATAAGTTAGCTATTCATAGTAATGCATTGGTTCCAAAACAATCCCAAAGGACTTGTGTTAAAAAAAAATACCATCTGCTTCTAGAGAAAGAACTGATAGAGTCTGAATGCAGACCAAAGCAAATTTTTTTCACTTTCTAAATTTTTTTTTTGTTTTGAGTTTCCTACTACAAAAGGTTTCCTGTAGTGGGAAAAGATCATGTAATAAAGTAATTTAAGAATTCATGGACACAGAAAAGGAATACTTGTAGGTAATGGCAAGATCAAGGGTGTGACCATCTCTATATAGTTGAATTGCAGTGGAGGGAAAGGTCATGGGAAATGTGTAAGTTAGGAAAATGGGAGGATTGGGTATGACATTCCCTAGCAAGAATGGGGAGGAGGGAGCAGCTAGATGTCTCAGTGGATTGAGAACTAAGCCTAGAGATGGGAGGTCGTGGGTTCAGATGTGACCTCAGACATGGCCTAGCTGTGTGACCCTGGGCAAAAAACCACTTAACCCCCATTGCTTAGCCCTTACTGCTCTTCTGCCTTAGAACCAATACATACTATTGGTTCTAAGACAAAAGGTAAGGGTTTAAAAAAAAAAAAAAAAGAGTTGGGGAGAAAAGCCAGACTGAGATCCAGACCTTAAAATTCATTTAGGGAGGAAGGAGAGTATCCTGAAGTTCTATAGATAACATCTCTTAATCTTGATTGGGTGATAAGTATGGATTGAATGAACTGAAAAGAAAGTAAGGTTACTGAGTGAAGGTAGTAAGGGAGAGCCTATAATTGAGGAATAAGGAATATATTAGCTCCACGATCATCTTTAGATTGGCTAATAATTTTTGTGATCTTTTTCAATTCTTAACATTCTGCTCTGTAGTTACACAGAGTTAACATTTTTATCTAGCTAACCAAGTGGATGATTGAATTAAAGATATTTGCAGAACCAGGACTAGAACTCAGGTCATTGGACTTCTAGTCTATTAATCTTATAGTGTTTTTCTCCATAGGACACTAAAATTTATTCAAAATGTCCTAAAATGGTAAAAGATACTGTCTTCCATCTATTATTTCTTTAGATTCCAGAACACTTTAGAACGAGTGGGAGGGGGAAGTGTGGAAAATATGGAGGCACCAGGGATGTTACAATATAATCTAAATGGTTGTGGGTACACACATTGGGTTGAAGGAGAGACAGGACCAGGATAGGGAGATCAGAGGTCATAGCTAAGCTGCTCCTAACTGACAAAAATGGCTGCTGGCCAACTGTCACTACTGGGCCAGAGTCTTTGAAACCAACAGGCAAGGTAAAAGGTTTTAATAGGTTTAATTATGTTCAACTAAAAGGTGGGATAGGGGATTCTACTCTAAAACATAAATGGCAAAACCACAGTGCAAGGGGAGGACTTCTCTAATCTTAAGTGATCTAAGCAGGCAGAGCCCAAAGGAGCAGTAATGGAGTCTCTGAGGTGCTGCTTCAAACCTGGTTCCAGCCAGGTTTGACCAGCACAGCTAAGGGCCTGTGGGTGGCTTTGATGGTTTCTCACGGTAATCCACAGATGATCTCAGGATGCCAAAAGCCAAGGTGGTCCAAGGTATCCAAGTAGAGCTAGTGTGCTTGAGATGCTGTTCACCAGATCCCAAACTCCTCCTCCCCTTGGTGCTGCTCTGTAGTTCTTGTCCTCTTGTTAGAAACCACCACCACTCAGAATCCCAGGGAAATCAGGATGCAGGCTGAGATCTCCCAGGACTAGCAACAGTTTATGCCAACCACTAATAAAGTCTTTCTCAGCGCACAAGCCACTTCCTGCTCCTTCATTCCATCTTGGAATGCTCCAGTCCTTCCTGCTAGGTCAACCTTAATACTTAATTACTAACTAATCTTCCTCACAACAGAAGGGAATCTCTTTTAAGCATTGCTCATGTTTTATTTGAACTAACCATCTTTATTTACTAACTCTTGTTCAAGACTTTATTGAATTTTTAAAGATGGTAATATGAAATTGTTTAAATCCCAATTATTTTCCCATTATGTTTTAATATGTAAAATATCCAGAGATCAGAACCATATCATAATTCACTAAAATCATTATCACAGTGGCATTTATTTTTATTTTTATTATTATTATTTTTTATTTTAAACCCTTAACTTCTGTGCATTGACTTATAGGTGGAGGATTGGTAAGGGTAGGCAATGGGGGTCAAGTGACTTGCCCAGGGTCACACAGCTGGGAAGTGTCTGAGGCTGGATTTGAACCTAGGACCTCCCATCTCTAGGCCTGGCTCTCAATCCACTGAGCTACCCAACTACCCCCGATCACAGTGGCATTTTAAAGTAAATTCTTCTGAGAGATATTGAGACTTTGAATAGATCTCTACTCCCTAGAAACAGGAAAAAACGAGTTCAAATTCAAGAATAGGATTTATGTTGAAGCCTAAAGCTTCTAGACTGTTAAAAGTGAAAAGAACAACTTTTTTTGCTATAGAAACAGTGACTTCTTTTGGCTAAAAGAGCATAAGATAAAATGTTCTAAATGTTGAATAACACTTGTATAGAAATGCAAAAACAGTTCACTTCTCTTGTAGAAGTATTAATTGATTGTACTTTGTAGCAGAAATGGGTCTTGTGTTTAGAAAATTGGATATATAAGTAGAATACTAACATAGGAGATATAAATATTATTTCCTTTCTTTACTTCTCAAATAAGTTACTAAGCCCTTTTTATTCTCTTCTGATTCCACACTTCTATTTCAATTATAGAAATATAGAATGTTTAGAGCTAAAATGAACCTTAGACATCATTTAGGTTAAGCTTCATTTTTATGCCCAAGGTCAAACTGTCAAAGTGACAGAATTTATCCCTAATCTTCTGACTCATGTTTTTTCTGTTATCTTACATAGAAGATATTAATGAATGGTATATTTGTTAATAATTTAGGCTTCTCTCTTGTGACTGTCCTTCTAACCACTGTTAAAATTGATCATATAACTTTTATTTTGTCAAACCTTTACTTTCTGTCTTAGTAATTAGTTCTAAGACAGTTAAGTGACTTGCCCAGGGTCACTCAGCTAAGAAGTAGCTAAAACCAAATTTGAACCCAGGTACACTTGACTTCAGGCCTGGCACTCTATGTACTTTGCTACCTAGCTGCCCCATTGCATGTCTTTTTAGTTGACTGATAACAGTTGAGGCCTTGAAGGACAGTGAAGAATCACTTATCTTTATTTTTAGAAATTGCTATACTTTGAACAAGGTAATAAAACCTCCTGAATTCTTTTTCATTTATATTATATTTGTTCAATGCCCACTATGTTTAGTGCACTGTGAGATTTACAAAAAAAACATGGTTCTTATATTTATTGAGGGTTACAATTTAGTAGGGGAAATAAGGCAGGCATACAAATAAGTATACATCACTGTAAAAAGCACACTTAGGAGGTAGAAGTGCTGTCCATGTTGGAAGGCAAGAGGAACTACTGTCTGTCAGAGAAAATCAGGATAGCTTTTATGAAAAAGGTAACATTTGAGGTGATCTTAGAAGAGTGGGGAGAAGGGAGAATTAAAACTTGTTCAAGAAGGAGGCATTCCACATGGAAGGAACAGAAGGAACAGAGGCATAGAAGTTGAAAAGTGTGGAAGTGTATTTGGGGAATGTGAGTCCATTTGCCTAGAGTTGAATTATATGATGGTAAGCTTAGAGAATAGGACTAGAAAGATTAGGTTAGATGGACATAATCAAAGGTCTTAAATGCTAGGTGCTCATTTTGTTCAGTGAGGAATTAATTTTGATTCAACAAGTAATTATTAAATGCCTATTGAGTGTGACATACTATGGTGGCTGTTTGGGTTACAAAGCCAAAAATGAAAGTCTCCACCCTAGTTGGGAAGGGGGATGGGGACAACAGGTACCAAGGAAATGAAATAGAAAATATATGCAGAATAATTCTGGAGTGAGAGAGAGAGAAGCACTATCCTGAGAAGGGTATAAGTCCTCTGTGAGATTGTATTTAAGTGAAACTTTGAAGTGAAACCTGAGATGTTTTGAGGCAGAGTTGAGAAGGTAGTACATTCCAGGCATGGAGAGCATCTTATGTGTACAAAGACACAGAGAAGGAACATGAAATGCCATGTATGTAGGGAAAGGGAAATGGGCCAGGTTAGCCAGAATGTAGAGTTCACGAAGGAGAAAAATCTGCCCATTCTAATCTTAGAGACATAGGCTTGAATCAGATGGTGAACGGTTTTAAGAACAAAAGGAAAATATTTGTATATTATCTTAGTGGCAAGAAGAAGCCAACAGAATTTCTTGAACAGGGAAGAAGACACTTCTACTTTAGGCATATCATTTAGGAAGCTTTGTAATTAAGCAGGAGAGACAATGGAAGGCAAACCAATTAGAAGTTTGTTGTAGCATACATGCATACATACATGCATACATGCATACATACTGTAATGGGGAGAATAACCCAGGCTATAAGGCTGTGTCTTAAGACCTGAGGGTTCCATAATGGAATGAAGCTGGGATTTTGAAAAGGGGAGTGGGAGTTTGACCAAGCTGGAAAAGGGAGGTGTGTTGACTGTGTGGTCCAGGTTCTGCCATATACCCAGGGAGCTGCCAGCGTGGGATACCATGGAGAAGGAGATTTTGCAAGGAAAACATCGTGACCTAGGTTGAAGATAGGACTGGGTTAACTGTTGGTGGACAACTACCTTACTCCCTGGAGTCTGTTTTGGATTAACTGGCTGCTTTGAACTTGTTCCTGTTACATTTGTGACCAGCTTGGAGCATCTCTGAACCTGTACTCTGAGAACCCCTATGCAGCCCCTCTTAGTTAGTTAGAGACCAGCTTAGTTAGATATCTAGTTAGTTAAACTATTAGGCTATTCTTTACAATAGAAATATCCCTCTCCCTAATTCCCTCAGTCATTACCATCAAACACAATTTTGTTAGCACTTCCTGTCTCCTCTTAGTTATAAGAACCCACTATATTGGTTTTTCCCTGGTTGGCAGTTTGTCAGTTACAAGTCAACTGACATTTCCAGAAACTCACATCCCCACTTGGTTTACCTGTGTTCCCCTGTCTGTCCTTCCCTCGAGAGAAGTGAGTGTGTCCTCAGTTTATTATTAATTCCTCATTCCCAGTATCACCTCTTTCAATACATACATACATACATCAAGAGACAGGGTCAGTCAACATTGGATATATGGGATATTGTCTTCATGACTAAGGTTGGGAATAGAATGATGGTGATAGCACTAAACAGAAATAAGAGATATTACAAAGAGGTAAAAATATAGTGAATTGTGTTTCACGCATGTTGAAGTTGAGATATCTGTGGGATATCCAATTGAAAATGTCCTGTAAGCAGTTGGTGATGTGTGATTGGAGTTCAGGAGAGGCATTGGAACTAGATAAATGAATCTTAGGATTGTATGCACAGAGATGGTAAACATGAACTGATCATTTAGAACATAGAAAGAGAAGAATAGGAAGGATCATTACAGAGAGGGCAGAACAAGGATAATAATCTTCAAAAGGTTAACTAAGAAGAATCAGTATCCAAAATGTGTGGAGGAATATCCTAGAGGAGAAGAGGAAGTCAAAAATATCAAATGTTACAGAGAGGTCAAAAAGGATCAGGACTAAAATATATAGCCTTTGGAATTGGTAATTCATAGATTATTGGTTACCTTGAAAAGAGCAATTTCACTTGTTACGATTGTAAGTCAGACTTCAAGTTATTGAGAAATGAGTGGGAGATAAGAAAATGTAGGCTATAAGTGAACATTTCTGGGAGTTTGACATTGAGAGGGAAGAGATATATAAGAGTGTCTTTTAGGAATGGTAGAATCAAGTCTAGTTTTTAAAGGTTTGAAGAAATCTGGCCATGTTTATAATAAAAAGTGTTAATAAATAAAATAAGGAGTTTGAAAATTAGGGAGTGATGTAAGGTCAAGTGCTGAGGAAGGCCATTTTTTCAAATTGAATGTTGCATAAGAAGAGGGGACAAGAGTGAAGGTTGGAGAGACAGCAAAGGATTGTGGGAGAATAGAATCCTGGGGGAGGGGCTTTTGGAGGGAGAAGCTCAAGGAGGGTAGAAGCAAGGGAGCTTTATCATAACCTTGGAGAGCTAAACCTGAGGGTTTACTGGACTCTTGTGATTTTCCAAAAGCCTGTGATTCCTGCCAGCGGCCATTGACAACATCATGATTAAGAACACTTGATCCCCTGAGGGGAATCAGACTTCTGACTTGGGAGCAGATCCCCTCCAACTCCCCAAATCCTCACCTTGCCTTATCAAGAGACCCTACCTTAGCAATTATAAGATAGACAATAGAATAGAAGCAGATGTACTTGGGAAGGGAAGGTGAACCTGTGGGTTGAGCCAATATTGGCTCCCCATCAGGGAAGGACCTTTGGGCTTAATCAATAGGGATTCCTAGTTCCCTCGATCCATCATCCTCCTCAACTTCATCAATCAGACATAAACTATTAGCAGTCAGTTAAGAGGATCTAAGTGAATTCATCTCAAGGGCAAAGAGGGGAAGGGGGTCTCTGCACAGTTACAAGACTGGGACTACCAACTGAGCAAGACCCCCTGAGGTGTGGTGGCTGATTGGGGGGGTGGGGAGGCTTGTGTTTACCAGGGGCCTGTACCACTCTGGCCAGGGTTTCTATCTACCTCATCCCTTAAAGTAGCCTTCTCTCTGACCTTTGAGGCTGGTTCCCGCCTTCAACTCACCACCATTTTTGGAGAATCCCCTTAGTTTGCTAAGTAATAGTGGCCACTGAAAGAGGAGTTAAGTGACATCCATCCACAGGTTTATCACTCTTTGCCATCTTCCCCTCCTCTCCAAAATAGCCATATATTATAGTGAGGAATTGACTGAAGGCAGAAGCTTTTGGAGGACCCAGGAAAGTGTGGTTAAGGGCACAATTCAAAAGGTTGTCATTTGCAAGGATAATAGCTACTTCTTCCTTTAAGATTGGAGTATATGTAGAGAAAGTAGAGAAAGAAAGGTGGTAATCTGAAATGTAGAGTGGGGGAAAAAGAATTCACAAGAAATGACCTTAGTTTTTTTTTCAGCAAAATATTAGAAGAGACTCTGATGTGGAGGAGGGAACAAAAGGGGTAGGCTTCTTAAGAGATTATTCCAAGATAAGAGTGAGATATAAAGTCATTCAGGATAAAGGGATTTAATGTGCAACAGAAGAGGAACAAGTTTTTGAACTGCTAATGAATGTAACCAGTTTACATTTTTATACTAGTTTTTAATCAGAAGTCTATTTTGGGAAAATATTCTTGTAGCAATGTATAGAAAGGATTGCAAGGGGATGAACTTTATCAGGTATCCCAGTTTGAAGATTATAGAAATAGTCAAGAAAAAGTTTTTTTAATTAAAAAAAAGCTTGAATTAAGGTCATGGCATTAGAAACAAAGTAGGGAATAGTTTCAAGAGATATGACATTGGAATCAATAGAACATAAGCAACTGATTGGAGATAAATCTCATCAAGGAAGGAAGGAAATGTCAAAGCAAAATTTCAAATTTGGAAAACAGTGAGAATGGTTGTCCCATTAACGAAAAGAGAAGGGGAGAGATTGGGGTTGGGGTTGGAGGTGAGGGGGAATACTATCTTTATTCATGTTGCATTTAAGTTTTGTTCAGTTTTACAATCCTAAAACATTTACTGGTTATCATTTTTCTCCTTTTTAAAGTCCATGTTTGAGACAGAAGAGGACAAAAATATATTCTTAACATGCATCTTTGAAGTATTGTACTAGGAATGGAAGATGTTATTATTTAAATCTTAAAATATATGACTAATGAAGGAATCAGCTCCCTTTTCTGACTTTTTTTCTCTCTCCTCCATTGATTCAGATGATTACTGTGAATGCTTCCCTATTTCCCAGCTCCGTTGCCAACTCATTGATAGCCGTTGGAAATGATGGCCTTCAGGAAAGAGATCGAATGGTTCGGGCATGTATTGCCATTATCTGTGAACTAGGTAAGAATTATCTACCAAAAAAAAAAGTAATACTCTTATAAATGTTTTATATTTCTTGATCATTTAAAAAAGTATATGCATTAGTCATTGCAGTAAAAGAGTGGCAAGACCCCATAATAAATAAATAAACAAGCAGAATAGTCATTCTTCAACAAATCAAATACTCTTCCTGAAATGTGATACTGGCAAATATATCCAAATTCTGTATGTATTTTCAATATTAAATAAATTCTGTTGACTTGCAATCTGATGCTGGAAACCTCATTGGCTACTAAGTTAAAAGAATAAACTTAAAATGCTTAATATGCCTGTAAATTGGTAAAATAGCAAACAGAAAATAATGCTCCTTACAAAAGTAAGATTGAAAGAAATGGAAAACATTGCTAGTGCTTTACATTGCTTTATGAAGAGTGATTATAAAGTAATGAGGATGACTTACGATATTACTAGTGGAAGCACATTGAAAGTACTTAGTTTGATCTTGAAGTAGTAGTACTTGAAAAATCCATTGGTTTTGAGCTACCAAGTGGTGGTCAAATTAAAAATGAGTGACAATGATTTCTTTCTTCATTCACTCATTTATTTATTTATTTAGCGTGTAATCTATCTGTTTATTTGAATTCTTTATTTTTAGATTTATTTGTTATTAATATTTTTACGTACTGTCTTTTATTAAAAATTTTTTTTAAAGAATATTTTTCCATGGTTTCATGATTCATGTTCTTTCCCTTTCCCCCAGACCTCACCACTACCCTACCCATAGCTGATGCGCAATTCCACTGGGTTTTACATGTATCATTGATCAAGACCCATTTCCAAATTATTGATAGTTGCACTGGTCATTTAGAGTCGGTATCCCAAATCATATCCCCATCAATCCATGTGTTCAAGCAGTTGTTTTTCTTCTGTGTTTCTACTCCCACAGTTCTTCCTCTGAATGTGAGTAGCGTTCTTTCTCATAAGTCCCTCAGAATTATTCTGGATTGTTGCATTGTTGCTAGTAGAGAAGTCCATTATATTCAATTGTACCACAGTGTTTCAGTCTCTGTGTATATGGTTCTCCTGGTTCTGCTCCTTTCACTCTGCATCAATTCCTGGAGGTCTGTCCAGTTCACATGGAATTCCTCCAGTTCATTATTCCTTTGAGCACAATAATATCCCTTCACCAACAGATACCACAATTTGTTCAGCCATTCCCCAATGGAAGGACATTCCCTCATTTTCCAATTTTTTGCTACCACAAAGAGCGTGGCTATAAATATTTTTGTACAAGTTTTTTTTTCCCCCTATGATCTCTTTGGGGTATAAACCCAGCAGAGGTATGGCTGGTTCAAAGGGCAGACAGTTTTTTATAGCCTTTTGGGCATAGTTCCAAATTGCCATCCAGAATGGTTGGATCATTTCACAACTCCACTAGCGATGTATTAATGTCCCAATTTTGCCACATTCCCTTGTGACATTTAGAACAAAGAGTTGATGTAAAATTTTGTATGAAGTTAAAACTAAGACGTTTGATATTTTTAGAAAGGCTAACTAGAATAAATAAGAAAAAGATCAAGAGTTCTCGACTCATCCAAACTGTACAAAGAGGGTAGTTTTAAAGATACTTATAATAATGCCTATTTTGGTCATCAATTAATTCATAGAACTAATGGGAGGGAGGGGGAAAGCCCAAGAAAAGACTCATTTATACCGAGGACTAATCTATAAGAATGATGGTTAAAGAATTAAATTTCAGTAGAAAAACAGATTTACACATTAGGAAACAAGGAAATTTTCTGTGACAATTGTTTCATTCAGTTTGGAAGATAGCAGATGCTGCAAGATTTGACAAACTTTTATCTTTTAAGGAAAGCTGAACAAAACTCATTTTAAAGAAATTAGTAATTCCTGATCAAATATCTTTCTGGTATGACTCAGAAAATATACTATGGGAATTTCCATTTTTTCTGTGATCCAAAACTATTAACATATCATAGATTAAGTGAAGGATTTAGTTTTTTTATACTGTTACATATTTCTTCCCATTAGTATAGCCTTTCCATATGATGTCCTATGATGCTAAATCACAGAATCATATATATCAGATGAAAATATTCATTCTACTCACTTTCAAGAGTAGATGATCATGAGTTCTTAGGCTCATATCTGAAAATATTTGCCGATATTTCACTGACAAGTGAGCTCCTATAAACCTTAGCTGTACTTTTTAGGGATATCTTTTTTTGAGCAAATCACTTGTGACTCACTCTTAATATTTCAAGAAAAAAGGGGATGATATATGACCTTTCCTAATCAGTATAAGGAAAGTTTGATGCTGAACCCAGAGAAAGTTTTCAGAAATAAAATTCAAAATATTAACTCTCTTCTTAAGAGGCAGCGTGGTCTCAGGCAAAAGACTAAGGTACCTAGATTTAATCCTGGTTACTTTATTAAACTAGCTTGTATTATTTTGGGCAAGTTATAACCCTTCAGACCAAATTTCTTCATCCTTAAAAATGACAAATTATACTGTCTTGCTTTCTACACAGAGCTCTTGTATGGATAAAATGAGATAAAGCATGTGAAATTGCTTTGAAAGCTACAAAGTAAAATACAAATGCTAAATAGTATATTTAATATTTACTTATATGATATCCCTTCTGAAGGATGCCTTAGGAGACTATGAAGGAGTTAACCTCAAACTTTAAGTTCAAACCTTCCTGGGTCTCAATTTCCCCAACTATAAAAAGAGAGTATTGGGCAGACTTAGTGGTCTCTTCAAGCCCTTAGATCTGCAATCCTATGATCTTTTGTCAGTTGAATCTTTTATAATATTCATTTAGGTCCAATTTAATGCTTTTCTTGTACATCAGTTTTTTTTCCTTTTTTTCTGTTAAAAAAATCATATTGATAACTAAGCATTGCTGAAGCTTACTCACTTAAGATAAGTTTTTAGAACTAGAAGCAACTAAACTTTCTCCTTTTTTGAGAGCTCTTTTCTGACCTATACATGCTAATACAGGAAGATGAACGAGCTATTATAATGTATGCTAGCACAAACATAACATATTGGAAAATTCTTGAGACAGATGTTATAAAGCATTGTTTATGTAGAATGTATTCCACAAAATCAGTCATTAAAAGTTTCACTTAGAGATGCTGAAAGTTTTCAGAAATTCTTTGTAACATACGAGGAGTAACTATATATATGACTTACAGTGAGTTTTCTGTGGAGGAAAAAAATGTGCCCCGTCATCACCCTCCTTCCTTCTCCTCCCCCAAAGCATACTCAGCTTAATCCACCCACCTTATTTACTAGACTTGGTTCCAAGTGACTCTTGGCTGTTTGCAAAAATCAAATCCACCCTAAAAGGATGAAAATTTGTCACCATTGAAAATATATAAAAGAATGTGACAAAGGCTTTGAAGACATTTCCAAAAGAGGAGTTAAAAATGCTTTGAGCAGTGGCCTCCAGCATTGGAATAAATGTGTAGCCTTCCAAGGTAATTACTTTGAAGGGGACAAAACTTTTTGATTTGTGAGATCTCTGGTATGTTAAATTAGTAGCATTACTTTATAGTCACACCTCATATATAATGATTTATTAAATCTTAGATCATGTATCGAAAGACAATAGTTGCTATTTTTATCTAAAAGTATTGGCTCTATCATATGGATACAAATTTTATTATTGGATAATCAAATTATAATTTTAAAGTTTCACATATCTTTAAATCTGAATGTCATCTGCTTTAGCATCACTGAACAAAAAGGTCTTTTGTTTTTAAATTAGCCATTTTGTCACACACCCAGTATAACTATAATTCCTTTTGTTAATTTTCATATCTAGAGAGGTTTTTCCTAGGACAATATTTTCTTTTATTTAAAGGTTTTATTTCTTTGTCTTTAGCACTTCAGAATCCAGAGGTGGTGGCTCTTCGAGGTGGACTAAGTACCATTTTAAAAAATGTGATTGATTGCCAATTAAGCCGAATAAATGAGGCCCTTATTACTACAGTTTTGCACCTCTTAAATCATCCAAAGACCCGACAGTATGTGCGAGCCGATGTAGAATTAGAGGTAGACATTTTTCTTTTTTTCAATTTTATATATATTAATTTAAAAATTCTCATAGTACAATATAAATTAAATGTAAATTAATAGTATTTTTTATTGTACAGTTACTGTACATTTGGTCTTTACTTATTAAAGATTTATGATCATTTAACTTGCATTGATTGATCTGAAGGTTGCCATCACTATTTTTTTTTTTAAACCTTTAACTTCTGTGTATTGACTTATAGGTGGAAGATTGGTAAGGGTAGGCAATGGGGGTCAAGTGACTTGCCCAGGGTCACACAGCTGGGAAGTGTCTGAGGCCGGATTTGAACCTAGGACCTCCTGTCTCTAGGCCTGGCTCTCACTCCACTGAGCTACCCAGCTGCCCCCTGCCATCACTATTTTTGAAGGACTAACTAATCTCATTTATAAATTCAGTAAGGCAAACTAAGAAGATATTCAGCTAAATCAATATATTTTTTATCTGTAATTCATGTTTTCCATTAATTCAGGTAGGCCTTCTCCTAATTTACCTTTAACAGTGAACTTAATAACTGACTCAGAATCCTAAGAAGAGATAAGTTCAGGTGTATAAAATTAAAGCAAAGGTGAGGAAAAACTAGGCTTATGATAGTTATTTGTGTATATACACATTTTTGTCATTCACTATATCCTAAATTCTTTACTTTAAATTGGAGGCACAATTAAAGAGTGATTTATGGAGGATGATAAAATAACAATGTCAGTAAGTTTTCAAAAAACCATTGATGATCCCTGTCTCCAAGATTTATGTATGGGAATATTCTTGGATTTAGCCTGAAACTATGTTACTTGAATGTCTTTGGATATTTTCATCTTTGAGTTTATGAAATTGAAATTAACCAACATCATGAACTAATAGATCATAATATCATGGATTTACATCTGGAAAGGACATTGTTGGTCATATTGTTTAACCTCTTTATTTTACAAATAGAGAAACTGAGACCCACAGAGGTTAGTGACTTTCCCAGTGTCCCTCTCTGTAGGAAGTAGCAGAGCCAGTATTTTGAGCCCAAGCCCACCTACTCCCAACCTCTTACTCAACCCTCTGAATTACAGCATTCTCTATAAGAGCAAATTTCATCCTTTAAAGGAATCCTATGGGTATAAACAAAAATCTTTATGTTTTTCCTAATCTTCTTTGGAACAAGGTGATGATTTTGAAACTGGAGAGGTAATAAACTCTTTAGTTATTTGCACACAATCAGGCCACAAGTTACCATTGTCAAGCTCTGGACATATTTGCCTATACCCTTGGTGTAGGGGGTGGAGTCTTTAATGAGATCCATTGAATCTGCAGTAGACAAAAATTGTAATTGGGAGAGAAGTAGTAAATTCACTGCCTATCAGAGTGGGGGGGAAAGGGGAAATAAAAATCAGTTGATAGGAGTTCCTGTTTCCTATCCTTGCTGAAATCAGAATTATTTACTCTAATACATAGATGATATCTAGCATTTTTAAAAACCCAACTCTTTCCTTACATTATCAGTGTGCTAAGTAGAAAGAGTACTGTTATCTAAATGAGAGAGGACCTCAGTTCAAAACCTGGCTGGGCTATTTTTATTTATCTATATCACCTTGGTTGAGTCACTTAACTGGGCCTCAGTTTTCCTGTCAGCAAAATAAAGTCATAGATGACCCTTAATATTTCTTCTAGCTTTAAATCAATAGACTTATAATCCTAATAAATCAATTACTGGCATATTCAACCTTTTATCCAAAAAAATATTTTTTTCTTTCTGTAGAAGCTATATTTCCAGTCCTTAGAGGCAAAAGCTCAACTGACATTTATATTCATTTTTTCTAGAGTTCTTTATTCAATCTATTTTGAATTTTGCTCTTTGTGTTTTTGCTTGATTTAAAAAACCCTATTTTAAAACATTAAAAAATTAAATGAAATGTTCTCACAGGATTACTTTTTTTTTTAGTAGTGGTTTTTACTTAATTCTCTTGCTTTAATATTTAAACATTATTCCTTTAGAACAAAATTGGAAGTGAAAAATAAATTTTGTTTATTGTAAAGAGAATGTGGTAATAACAAGGAATATTCTTTATTTTTAGAGAATCTTAGCACCGTATACAGATTTTCACTACAGGCATAATCCAGACACAGCAGAAGGACAGCTTAAGTAAGTGCTAGATGTTTCCTAATAGTTGAAAATTTATAGTATGTTTTTTGTTTTTTAATTTTCAAAGTTCATATTCTCAACATTCTCCTGGATTCTCCTGAAAATTAAAGGAGAGATAAGAGTCTGTGTGCACACTTTGCTTAACTGAAATTTCTTTTTTTTAAATAAAAATCTAACATAAACTTTTTATTAAGATTTAATTCAAATAAGCTTTAAGAATTATAAATATTAAGTTTCTGTAAGTTTCAATTTTTTATTGATGAACGTGCAGAGTAGGATGGGGATGACCTTAAAATATTTGATTTTTAGCATTCATTCTAAAAATTAAAGGATTGGTGGTAAATGAAAAAGAAATGCCAGGGTTGGGAAAGCAAATGGAGATTTCTCTAACTGAACAAATGCTTAAGTTAAAGAGCAAATTTGAAAAACCAAGTGCTAATTTAAAGAATTTATGGGAAGAAATTAGTGCTACATGAAATTGACTTTCAGAAAATGGTAGAAGATAATTTTACTTTGAAAAATTTTATTGATATCTTCTGTTTTTTTATATCCTTAATTTCCCAATATATGCCCCATCTTTCATCTACCCATGAACTATTCCTATTAAGAACCATTCCTATTAAGAAAGCTATTAGTGATCTCTTTCATATATAAATTCAAACTAAACTTAGTGTGTAAGGGGAATTAGCTCATCTTCATTCATTGTTTAGGCTCTAGCCATCAGAAATAATGTCACCCCACCCAACTTAGAATTAAGTGAGGAGGGGAAGATAGTAAGTAACAAATCAAAAACAAGGGCAGTCCAAAACAGTGTTGAGGCTGCTATTTGTCCACTTGAAATTGGAGGTGGATGCAGGAAGTGACAAAAGATGCTATCTTTTAAATATGATGGTAACTTCCTGTGGAGGCAGTTGGCGCTTTGAACTTAATGTTGAAGGATCTCTGCTGAGACCTCAGACTGCTTCTCTTTGAATTGTCACATGTCTAAGTTAGGCTGACCCTCTCTCTCTCTTCCCTTGGCGTTTCTGGAGGCTCTAGCCTTAAGGAGGCCTCTCTTATTGGAGGAGGCCTTGTGGCTAGAACCCTTGCTTAATTAACCTCTGTGCCTCTCTGCTGGGGCCTCTAAATATCTACCTGGTTCAGACCTCAGGTCTGGGCCAGAGTTTCTCTCTCTCAATTTCCCTACCTTCAATCTTCCTAATTGTAAATAAACCACCATAAAGTCATCCTGACTTGGGTCTGTTTTATTTTGAAATCGAGTTAATCGATTTCTGGCAACCATACCTTAAATATCTAGTTTTTAACTCTTTCAATAGATAGCACATATAGCTATCTAGGTTTGTAGTTAGAGATGCATTATGAGATAGTAAGTCATCAACCCTCATCTAGAATAATGTAGCTTCCTAATGTCTTTCTATATACATTCTCTCCCTACTTGTTCCACTCTGATGCTAGAATGCTTTTTCATCTCACTTTTACCACTTGAAAGCTCACTCCAAGGCTCAACTCAAGTGCTACTTGTCCCCCCCCCCCCCGCCCAAATCACCTTATTTCACCAGTTGTCATTGTCAATGAATTCCAAACCCTGTCATTGTTTATTTTGAATATATTATACATTAATTTGTGAACATGTTGTCTATTCCAAGTCAGGAAAACTTGAGTTGTAAGTACTTTCCTTCATCAGCAGGCACTTATCATTCACCTGTCATGTACATTGAAATACAAAGACAAAATTAAACAGCCCTTGCCTTCAGGAGCTTACATTCTGTCAAGGCAGACAACATGCACATATATAGGGATGCATAAAAACGATACAAAGCATATGTGAGGTTACCTTATAGAAAAGGTGCAAGGGACCAAGAAAGGCCTTATGCAGAAAGTGACAGTCACCCAGTGACTTGTGTCACTGTGGTAAGTCTCTTAACCTTTCAGTGTCTTGGGCAACTCTTCAAAGATGAGAGCTGTTGAGCAGGTGCATGAAATAGACATACAAAAGTGAAACAGTCACCACCATCAGGGTATTTGCATATTACTAGGGAGATATAATATGGTCACAAATTAAATGCAGAATATATACAAAATACGCACTGACGGGGGTGGAGATGCATTGACAACTAGGGAAATAAGTTTTTTTGGAGCAAGTAGCACTTGAGTTGATCCTTGAATGGAATTGTTGGGTTCAAGTGAGAGAAGTGAGATAAAGAGCATTCTAAAATGAGGATGGAATAGGGAAAATCTGTATGCTGAAAGACTTATTTCTAAGAAGCTACTGAAATTTTGATGAGGAGTAAGGAGAGTTGAGGAACAAGGATGGTTGTGTGGGGAGAGAAAAACTTCATGCAAGAGATATTGAGAAAGTAGTATCAACAAGACTTGCCAGTTGATTAGATAAAAGGAGTGAAATGGGAAAATTTTGAGGATATCCTCTAAGTAGAGAATATGGGTGACCAAAGAATTGTAGTGTCTGCAATAGAAATATGGAAATGAAGAGAAAGGGATGAGTTTGCATTTGTTGAATTTGAGATGCCTTTGAGACACCCAGGCAGTTGGTGATGTGGAAATGAGGCTCAAGAGAAAGATGTGAAGGTTTGACTTATAGATTTTGGAATCAGATGATAGTTTGCATATTGATAGCTAATTCATAATGGGAGCTGATAAGATCATTTAGAAAAAAAGAAGAGAGGAGATCCCCCAAACAAAGTCCCGAATACTGTACATATAGGAAGTATAGCATGGAAGATGCACCTGCAAAGGACACCAATTAAATCATGTCTGGATCACCTCCAAAATATATTCTATATCTATTACTCCAAAGGCTTAAACTTTACCATTTTCAATACTTTGATGCCTTAATATTCTGTTTCTTAATAGAGAAGACCGAGAAGCACGGTTCCTAGCTAGTAAAATGGGAATAGTAGCAACATTCCGATCCTGGGCAGGTAAGTTCCTTTATTCTTCCTCATACATTTGACATGGAGGTTCCTTATCATATTTCCAAATCTTGTTGCATATAACTCCCCTTGAAAATTGTTAGTTGTGCTCATAAGGTTATTCTTTACTAGTAAATTTCCCTTCCTTTTGTTATAAGGACGGAGAGGATTTGAGCATATGAGCAGGTTCTGCAGAGGAGATGCAGATGCAGAAAAAAGGTTCTAGAATGTGGGTGTGGAATAGGAGAGACAGTTACTAGGTTTGGGGCTGAGTCTTCTCTCTGGGGTATGACCTGAAGAGACTGGCTATTTTCCTTGTGGTTGTTTTTTACCCTGTCTTTCCCATCTACCTGTTTCCCTGCTGACTGGTTGATATATCTACTGAGCTTCTTGGTGTGATCCTGAATCATCTGAGCCATCTTGTCTGTGAGAATTAGGTTTGGGGTCCTTCTGGATCCAGAACATCTTCCTGGGCCCTGTCCTGCCTAACTGCCAAAACTCACTACCTCTGTTACCATCAAAGAGGGGTTTGAGTTAGGGTAGTTTTATTTATATTATGGACTGGGTCTTTAGACAGATAGGTAAGGATTAGAGTCAAATTTTTGTGAAGGCTTCCCATGAGGGAACAACTTTAGATCTGTGGGAGGTTTAGGTAGTGACCATTAGTTTAGGTTATCCAAATTCCTTCCCTTCCCAAATCATCCCTGTTATGTATTGATCTGTGTTTGTTACCTCTACCTGTCACCCCACATTCAACCTACTGACACTGGGTTTGTTGGCCTTCCCAAAATAGTTTAATCTTCTGATACTAGCCCTATCTGAACCATCTAATCCCATCCCCTAAACCCACCAACATTACAGTTTGGCTGAGGCAAAGGGTTTGAACTTGGACAAGGCCTGAGGGAGTTTTTTTTTCAAGCCTGAGTATCAGTGGTTCTCATAGGCAGTTAAGAGGGAACTGACAGCCTATAGAACTTTCCTTGAACTGTCAATCAAGTGATTAACTAGTTCAGTGATGGGCAACCTTTTGAGCTTGGTGTGACAAAATTTGTCAAAAAACTGAGCATAACTTGGGTGGTGTGTCACTTTGAGGAAAAAAAAACATAATTTCATGATATTTATAGTTTAAATAACAAAAATGTATAATTATATAACTGGATTTAATAAACCAAAATAGGTAAATTAATATAGGTAGAATTGTCATCTATAGTGCACAGAGAGTCTACACTACACTACAGCATGTAGCCCCATACTTCTCTCTTTGTGACCGTGTGTCATTGAAAAACGTGTGGCCATGTGTCAGTGCTGACACACGTGCCATAGGTTTGCCATCACCAACCTAGGTACTGAAGGAAGCTGTCTGTTCAGCACTACAGTCACATTGCCTTGAGATGGACAGCTGTCAGTCAACCAGCTGCTGTCCAGTGCTGAAGTTTTTTTTTCCAAAGTGGCTGGAAATTATACACAAGTATTTTTGTTTCCTGATATATTCCTGTATAAATGTATTAATAATGTGGATAATGGAAATGATATATGCTTATGTTATGACGATACCTTATGTCTTGTTTATGGTGATCTCAGAATTTTGTTAAAAATTATTGGCTTAAGAAGTGATAAGACCAGTGATGAAATTATCCATGCAGCGAATATGTTCTTACATACCTATAATTGTGGTGGTTTTGGCTTGTGTATACAAATTTTGTTGGATTTTCATGGTTACTCTATACAAAATTAAGAGTGTTTTTACAATGGTATTCAGGGATTCTGAAATTGAACAAATGATGATAGTATTACAGCAAAAGATTGATAATATGGAAAAACATTATGCTATGGTTAGTGGACAAGGTATTGATAATGGTCAACAACCCTCTAGGCTAGAAAGGGAAACTGAGGCTTTGTAAAAAACACTTGCTTTATTTGTTTCCTTTGAGGGAGCTGCCTATTATGACTCCAGACAGGGGGATTATTCATCTAAGATCCCATAAGAAGTTTTCATCAGCGGAACTAGACTCAATAAAAAAAGAGAACTCCTAGATATTATGATGAACCTCATAAGGTGATCCAGGAGTTTAAGAGGGCTATAAAAGTTTTTGATCGGAACTTTGCTGACTTCTTTCTTCTTATGGAAGATCTGTTAATGAGAAGGGAGAGGGAGGAATTAATTGAGTGAACCAGGAATAATCCTGCCCTGACACCATGGCCAGAGCAGTATGAGGAACTTGATTTAAATTCCGTGGGCAATAATAGAGCTCTAAAGCAAGCTAGAGAGTCTATACTAGAAATAATGAAAAGGAATGCTAGAAGACCTGTTGCATGGTCTAAATTTGAACACATTAAACAAAATATTGGAAAGTCACTATTGGCATTTCAAGACATTAATGGATACAGCTGAGTTGCAATTGGGTCTTGATATGGTATCTGAAGAGACCATTGCACATATTAGAAGGCTGTTTGTTAAATATGCATGTTCTGCAGTGAGACAATTTTTAAGGAACAACTGGCTGGTTTGGGAGATGAGTCTAGAGGAGTTAAAAAAGAAAGCTTGCTATGTATTTGCAGCAGACAAAGATAAAAGTTCCAATGAGAAAGATTCAATTATTGAGGATTTGCAAAAGCAATTAAATGAAGCAAATAAGAAAGCAAAGGATAGTGGGATTTAAAGAGAGGTGCTGAACTTAATTTTCTTAATTCAAGTTCCAGATAGCATTAATACTAAGTAGACTTGGGCTGTCAAAAGGAGATGAGTGACATTTAGTCTAAAAAGAGAAGTGATTGAATAGTGGGAAATATTTTTTGTATCAGATTTTTCTGATAAGAGGTTGCCATCAACCTTATAACATAAATAATTAATACACACAAAAACACATGTAACAAATTTCCAAAAGATAAATGGTCAAAGGATATGAACAAAAAACAGTTTTCAAAAGAGGAAATGCAAAGTATTTACAACCACAGTGTTTTACATCACTAATAATGAGAGGAATGCATATCAAAACCATCTTGAAATTTCACCTTACATACTACAAATTTTCAAAATGACAATAATCAATGTTGGAAGAATTGTGAAAAGATAGGCACACTAATGCATTATTGGAAGAGCTATGAAATGATATAGCCATTTTGGAAAGCAATTTGGAATTTTTGCAAGTAAACTGACTAACATTAAAATGTCCACACCCTTTGAAACAGAGACTCCATTTCTTTCCGTATATCCTTAGGAAGCCATTGAAAAGGAAAAAGTCCCCATATATGCCAAAATATTTATAGCAGCACTTTTCGTGATAGCTTAGAATTGGAAATAAAGTAGATGTCTATCAGGTAGGGAATGACTAAATAGATTATAGTAATAAATGATGTAATAGAATTTTACTGTGTTGTACAAAATGATATGTGTGATGAATACAGAATCATGGAAATATCTACTTGAATAGATGTAGAATGAAGTAAACAGAAATGGAAAGAACTATGACATGCCAATAAATAAAAAGTAAATATAAGAAAGTCACAAAGATCAAGTGAAACGTCAGTGAAACACACTGAACCTACCCACTTGGGGACTTGGGAGGTAGGATTTCCATAGGTGCTACATATTGTGAGTTTTCAAACTTAATGAATCAATTGGTTGTGCTGACTTTTTCCTTCTCTAAAAAAATATTATTTGTAATGGGGATGGCTCACTGTCTGGGAGGATTAAGGGAAGGAATATATGGGATAGGTGGTAAAAGAAACAGACAATATCAATAAAAGCTTATTTAAAAAGTTAAAAAATGTTATTGGGAAATGCTAGCAAAATAAATAAAAGTACACTTAAAAAGAAAGAAGAGCCTCACTTCTGTTCCCTTGGATAGTTTTCTTAAAAAATCATTTAGCAATAGTCGCAGTGATTTCTGTGTTTAACATGTTTATTTGAGTTTGAAAATAGAATAAGAAAATTTAAATAATTTAGCGTTATTCAATAGGGATTATGTAAATCGTGGAAACATATTGGTCATGATTAGAAGGGATATTGTTTATATAATTTATATTAGAATAATATGTAAAATATTTTAAATTCTTAACTATAGCCAAATTGTTACAGATGATATTTAATCACTGACATATTTGTAGTGAGTTTTAATTTTTCTGCCTTTTTTTTAAGGCATAATTAGTTTATGTAAGCCTGGCAACTCTGGGATCCAGTCTCTAATTGGAGTACTTTGTATACCAAATATGGAAATACGGGTAGGTAAAATGTTTTTAGTGGTTATTTTTTTACTTTTCAGACACATTTCTCTTCTTGGCAAAAGATCTATAGATAGTATCATCTATTGATTTATAAGGAATGTTTGGAGGTTATCTAATACAATTGCCTCTTACAAATGAGAAAACAGGAGCCCACAAAGGACTTGATAAAGGTCAACCTGGTAGTAAGAGACAGTTAGTATATGAGCTCTGATCTTAGATTCTAAATCTAATATATGATGCCATGTTGCTGCCACTATATATTGTTTCTGTTCTACAATTATATATTAACACATTTGTTGTTTAGTCATTTTTTGGTTGTGTCCAACTCTTTATGATCCTTTTGAAGGTTTTCTTAGCAAAGATACTGGAATGGTTTGCCATTTCCTCTTCTAGCTCATTTTACACATGAGGAAATTGAGGAAAACAGCATTAGTGACTTCTTGAGGGTCACATAGCTAGTAAGTGTCTGAGTTCAGATTTGAATTTGAATCTTTCTGACTCCAGGCCCAATAGCTCTCTACTATTGCATCTAGTTTTCTTTATTTTTCTCTTAGAGAATAACATGCTATGCAAAATGACATGTCAATCTGAACTCTTATTATTTCTAATTTTAAAAAAGTCATAGGTTAGTAAAAATAGAGTTATTTACAACTCAATTTTAAACTGGAGAGACATTTAGGAGCACTCAAATTTATGTTTTTGCCTCTGATTCATTCTAACGCTGTAAGAGAAAGAATAGCCATTTAATTTGTTAGAACCCCCACATAGTTCTCTCAAATTGTAAGTCTGCATTGATGAAGAGAGTTTTCACAATAGGAGATCTTTATATTGTACATAGTTTTGCAAGTAGCCATCTTGTGCAAACTGTAGCAAGTTAGTTGGAGGTTCAGATTTTAGAATCCCAAAGCAGGCATGAGACAGCAGAAGGACCATTGGAGCACCCCTATAAATAGGAGGTAACCCCAAGCAAACTGACTCAGTTGTGAGTTAGGTATGTGGAAAGGGTGGAAGGGGAAAAGCTCTCCATTTGAACCCAGAAGCTTCACCAAAGACTTGTGTTAGCTGATCTACATTAGGGTCCAGCTACTTAGGCAATCTGCAGTATAGTTTATCATCATCATCAACAAAGATCATCAACAATATCATCAACAAATTCATTTCAGAAGAAACATCAGTTATTTATTATCAGCCAAGCTTAGCCAGCTTTGACATCCAGCAGCTGAACTAGGCTGAGGCTGCAAAACCAGCCAGAGTGACAGAATTCAGTCTGAGGCTTTTCCCCAAGGGAAACTGCCTAACTATGTCAACTAGTTTTTTAGTTTTAATCTTAAAACCTCTGTCCTCACCCATTTTTCCTCAATCTCTAATCCATCAAGACATTCCTGTATCAATTGATTTATTAAACCTGTTTTTTGAAATCTCTTTATTGGCCTAGTCCATCATTTTCAAGAAGATTCTCACAGTCAAGCCTGAGAGTTGAGATTGATTCCCTGACTGTAAGAGCTTTCATAGGCTAATTACCAACTCTTGCCTCTAATTAGTTCTCAATCAACTCAAGATCATAGATATTATCCACAGTCAGATCAGCATAGCTTATATTATATCAGGAAGATACTGAGTTATATATCATCAAGGAAATACTGATCTTGGCCTGTTGTCTGTTAAGAATTCCCTCAGTATCTGACACTCCCCCTGAAGGAAAACACTATCCAGCTGCTAATACAGAAGCAGCTTGAAAAAATAATCCCTACAGTATCAATGAAGGGATAGGTTTAGACTTATAGTGCCCTTCCCCCTCTCAAGTTTTTTATTTACAGATATTTTCTCTCTTATTCTTTGGTCGAGGCAAGAAAGGAGGACAAAGCTTGTTGGGTTGAAGATTGAAGAAGTTGGAAAATATTAGCTAGGTATGGAATAGTAAAAATAATAAAAAGGCTGAAAGAGCAGAGGACATGCAAATAGAAAGGAAGGGGTAAGAGGCAGGATTGCATAATAATAAACTGTACACCACTTGCTTCACAAGATTTTTGTAATAAAATGAAGAACTTTATAAATATGACCTATTTTTAAATGTGACTTCAAATTTACAGCGAGGTCTGCTTGAAGTTCTTTATGATATATTTCGTCTGCCTCTACCTGTTGTGACTGAAGAGTTCATTGAAGCACTGCTCAGTGTAGGTGGGTATTGAAAACAAGATGTAGTCATTGATTGATTAACTCATGCACAATATCTTTTTCCTGCCAGAATTGTTATGTTATTATAGTTTAAAATTTCTTTAAAAAACAAGATTAATCTTTCTTACAAAAAACTTGCTTCTTTAGCTCATTCTGCAATTTTGATTACCCCAAATCTCAGATAAGCAAATTAAATTCTTAAATTTTTGCTTAAATATATAGAGAAATTAGAAATTGTATGTTTTTCAAAATTTATATAACAGTATAAAAATTATAATTCCTTTATAATTGACTCATAATTAACATGAAGTTATAGATGTTTTTAGATGTATCTAAGCTTCCATTCAGATCTCCTTGGTAACCAAAATGACTAAGATCTCTATTGATTATTGATTTTTCCAGAGGAAAAATATTCAGCTTTGACATTTCCAGAGGTCAGATTTAACCTTTTGTTTATGGTGATACCTTTTTGCCACACAGCTGGAGGGGAACATAATGATTGTATGATTTCTTCCTTTTTATAGTTAGGAAGAAAAGGAATATCCAAATTAAGGTGAAATGCCGTAAGTTTTTTTTTTTAAGTCAATTGATTTTGTCATTTATAGAAATCTGGAAACAGTGTCTACATATTTCATTGTGGAGAGAGAACTTCATGAATCAGTCCCCCGGATTAAGGAGTTTTAATTTTCTCTAACTTCTCTAAGTTTTCTTTAGCTTAACTGTCTTAAATGATCATTAATATGAAGACACGATAGTCAAGATAGGAAAAATAAAAAGGCTTGCCACTTCAATTCTAGAAATCAATTTATACAAATCAGGGTTAGGGAAAATGTGTCTTAGAGAAAAATTCATATAAAAAAAGACTAAGGAAGTAATTTGAAGTTATACCCCAAAAAACTATTAAATTGTCCATGTCCTTTGACCCACTGATATTGCTACAGATTCTACATTCCAAAGACATCAGAGAAAGAAGAATGAGACATATATATAAAGATATTTATAAAGGCTCTTTTTGTGATAGCAGCAAATTGGAAACAGGGCATGCCTGTCAATTGAATAATGACTAAACACTTAAGCTATATGAATATGATAGAATACTGTTGTATTCAATTTCAGGAAAACCTAGAAAAATTTGTATGAACTAGTGCAAAGTAATATCTATAGAACTAGAAAACATTTTAAAGAATATTATAAAAATAATCAATTTTGAAAGACTGATAACTGATTGGTACAATGACCAATCACAATTCTAAAGGACTCGTGAAGAAACATGCTATCTATCTCTAGATATAGACCTGCGAAGACTATATTAGACAGACTTTGTGAAGACTTAAATGTTTTCTTTTTTTCTTTCTGTTTTATTTGGACAGGATGGGATGAGACATAGCTAAAGAGGAGCATGATTATATATGTTTGGGTTTTTTTTTGGTCTTCTCAATGATTGAGGAGAAAGTTTAGAATTGAAAATAAAATAAAAAATTTTGAAATAGCTGAAGTTAAAAAAGATGAATTTATATGCAAAAAAGATCTTAGGGACCTTAGTTGACTGCAAACTCAATATGAGGAAATGGTGCAGTTTAGCTATCAGGAAAGTTAATTTAGTCTTATATACATTGTGTTAGTATTATTAGAATGTACATAACTGGAATTTTGTTTTCCATTTTATGAATGCCACATTTACTAGAGAATTTAACCAACTATAATGTTTCCAGCTTTCTTGATTCACTCTCCAGAGAGGAAAATTTGAAACAGTAGCATGAGGATAAAAGTGTGTCATATATGTTGAAGGAACTGTGGATATTTAGCTTGGAGAGAACTTAGAATGGAACTTTTTGTCAGTGAACATTTATTAAGAAATTTTTTGAAAAAGGTGAGATTTAGTTTGTACCTGAAGGAAGCTAGGGAACCAGGGAGGGAAAAGTGAGTCAGTTAAGCATTGCAACACTTTTTTAAATAGGAAGAGATATTTGGCTCGTTTTATATAGCTCCAGAGGGCAAAACAAGGTTTGTTAGACATAAATTACAGAGAGATAGATTTAAGCTTAATATAAAGGAGAACTTTCTAACCATTAAGACCATCTCCAAAAGCTACAGCCTGTGTTATAAGGCAGAATTCTAAGCATTTAAGGTATTCAGGCAGATAATAAGAAACTGATGAATTTTGTCCTCAAGATTAGGAGTTGAACTTGGTATCATCTAAGGTACAGTGACAAAATCCTGTGATTCAAGGTTACAGTGGGAGATAACATAAGGTCTAAGTACTTAATTCACAAACTGTATTATTTAACCCTGAATAATCAATATTTATCTAAACCCAAATGTCCATTGTAAATACTGTTTTAAGTATTTGTCAAATGTCCATTTTAAATAATGATGTTTTAGCTTTTTTCTTTTGAGTATATTTTATTTGATAATCTTTCAGATTTCTTCTGGTAAAACAGAGCGTTACCCAAACTACAGATATGGTTGTTAAAGAAAGCTCTGATAGGCACGCTTTTTATTCTTAATGGTGGCATTTTTGTTGTTTTTAGATCCAAGTAGATTCCAGGATTGTTGGAGACTTTCAGATGGCTTTGTAGCTGCCGAAGCTAAAACTATTCTTCCCCATCGAGCCAGATCCAGGTAGAATTTAGTGATAAGAGATTATTATATTTTTATGAGAATGATTATTTTTTCCTAAAACTTGTAACATAATGAAAAATCATTTAATTTTTTTGTATTAATATGTTTCTAGACCAGACCTCATGGATAATTATTTGGCACTGGTACTTTCTGCTTTTATTACTAATGGGCTTTTAGAGGTAAGTGAAATTATTGTTAATAACATTTAAGAATTTACTTCATCTATGTATAATGAGAGCCAATATTAGAACACTGGATGAGGAGTGAAAAGACCTGTTTTCCTTATCTAGACAGTAAGATTTGATAATTAATTCCTTCCTAGTGATCATAAAGTTGTTATAAGGTAGCATCAAATGAGAGATTTTACATTAAAGTACTCTATAAACTACATTAAGATGTAATTCATTTTAAGACATTAAGTATTAATTTTGTGCAGAGCACTGTGCTAGACATTGGTAAAATACAATATTTAGAAAAGACACAATACCTACCTTCAAAGATCTTTTAGTCTGAGGGTTCTGCAACACACAAATGACTACAATAAAATTTTTTCTTAGTAATATCATAAGTGAATTGCAAACAGATTGGCCTATGAAGTTCAAGAAGGGGAGAGATCATTATGGATTAGAGCAAGATAGGCTTTGTAAAAGGAGTGACATTTGAGATGAGCTCTAAAGAATGGTAAATGTTGAAAAGGAGTAGTAGGGAGTTAGAATGAGATGGATGGCAATCTAAACATTAAGGAATCCAAAGGATGGAAAGTGTAGGACTTCATAAGAATAGTTTGATTGATAGTATATCTAAAAGAAAATATTGAGTGAGCAACCTAGAAGTATAGGATGGTACCAAATTGTGAGGGTCTTGAATGCCAAGCTAAGGAGTTTAAACTTGAAATGGGTATAATATAATATTTATGCAGTTGGAATATAGACTGATAGCATATTTTGGAATGAAATAGCTGACGAGTTTTAAGTCAAGGCTTAAAGACCTGTAGTCCTGTTGTGATTCTTGTTTTGAAAATGGAAATTTGTTCTAATGTTATTATATTAGGAGATAGTTGGAGCACAGTGCAGATTTTGCTTTTGTTTATATACATTTTGGTTCTTAGAAAATGCAAGAATGCATAAAAATGCTCTCAAGTGAACCCAGCCGACATAGGAATGCACAAAATTCATACATACATCCGCTTCAGACATCTACTAATTACTTAAGTTTTTAGTGTGTTTTCCTACTAGGTTGTTTGCTATTCTATGCATTTGTGAACTTTTAAACACACACACACACACACACACACACACACACACACACGCTTTAAATATCAAAAAGGAAGGGAAAAAACAAAATAACATGCATATGATACCTCTCAAGCAACAGACATAAAGAAATCCACATTTTGGATCATTAGAGACAAAGGCATTGAAACTCTGAAGATGGAAGAGGGCTGTTCTGGCTCCCACGCATCCTACCACTCCCTTCTTCCTCATCCCAAGTTGTTTGGTCTGTCTTCTTACCTTTAGCCATTATCTTTGCCTACTCTAGCTTTATGAAAACCACAACACCACTACTTAATAATAATATCTATATAGTACTTATGATGTGCCAGGCATTGTGCTAGTTTTTATAATTATTACATCATTTGATCCTCATAAACAACTTTGGAAGGTAGGAGCTATTATTATCCCTGTTTTGCAAATGAAGAAACTGAGGAAACAAGTTAAGTGACTTATCTAGGGTCATAAATTAAGTGCCTGAGGCTAGATTTGAACCGAATCCAGGCTTGGCACTCTACCTACTGTGCCACTTAGCTTCCCTTTAATTCTTGTATTACTTATATATTTCTTAACTGGCGAATATATATTAAACTGTGCCACTTGCTTTTATTAGATTCTTAATATGTCACTGACAAAGTTTTTGAGCGATGTACCCCTGTACTGTTTTCCCTACAAACTAGTTTTTACTGCTCAATTTTGTACAAAGCTCTGATTTTTATGAAGGCAGATGTCTCATTATTAGGGAACTGAGCGTATTTAGAGTTCATTGCACTACTTCTAATGAACAGTAATAAAAAGTCCGCACTAGGCTGGTACCAGCAAGAGAGAAAAGCTGAATACAAGAGATTTTAGAAGTCAACTTGATCTTGGTTCTTATTTTGAGATTTGAGAGGTGAGGGAATAGGAAGAGTTGACATTAAGACTGTTATGGGGAAAATTAACCTAGTATTAAAGATGTCAGTAGTTATAAATAGGCTATTGCTTATAGGGAGATTCTGTTGGTGGCAAATGAGGAAACAGTTGGACTATTCATTGAGGAATTTAGCTGGAGACCAGTTATAAAAAAAATCCTATTTATTGTAACTACTAAAAGGAAAATAGGGACAGAAAAAGGAAAATAGTGATATTGAATTTGGAGATATAACAAAGAACCCTGATCTCAATCTGTCTCTCGCGAGATTTCTTCTGTGATAATCAGGGCTAACCTGACTTCCTATCTATATAATAAATATAATGTCTAAACTTACTAAACTATGCTACTTATAAATTGTCTTAAATTTAGAAATCCGCTAGCTGCTTCTCTATGCAGCTAAATATATTCACAGACAGCTTTGTACTCAGTCAGGTATTCGCAGATAGTTTCTCTGCTGCCCCCCAGTGGAATACTGGAGAACTGCACCACCACTCTTCTCTCCTATTAGTCACTTCTAACCACCTATAGATATCAAGATGTTATCCAAGCTAGCTATCACCAAAATTTTCCAAATGCTCAGAGACAGCTCTCTAGACACCCTTCCTCAATAAGGAAGATCCAAGAGAGTGAGATTTATTGACCAACTGTCTTCCCAAGGGCCTCTGGGAATTCTCTACCTCTGACCTTTATTTTCTTAAAGCATCCCATGCAACTTCACAATTTCATTTTTAGGCTGAAAACTCACTTCTACAAGTCTAGAATAACTATTTACTCATTAATTAATTACCTTCTACAAGATGACACATGTAGATATTTATAGTATCTCATTTTGTGGTGGCAAAGAATTAAAGACTGAGGGGATGCCCAACAGTTGGGGAATGGCTGAACAAGGTTCAGTTGTCATGGATGCTCCTTTACTGTAAGAAATGATCAGCAGGATCCTTTCAGAAAAATCTGGAAAAACATATGAACTGATACTAAGTGAAGTGATCAGAACCAGAACATATTAACACATAGTAACAACAGTGTACAGTGTACAGTGACCAACTCTGAATGATCTAGCTACTCTCAGTAATACAGTGATCCAAGATAAAGCTGAGGGACTCAGGATGAAAAATGCCACCTACCTCTAAAGAAAGAATTGATAAAATCTGAGTGCAGATAGAAGCAGACCATTTTTTAGTTTATTTACTTCAGGAGTGTTTTTCTTGTATCTGTGATATATGTCTTCTTATACAACATGAAGAATATGGAAATATTTATTACATGCTAGAACATGGATAATTTTTATCAAATTGCTTATTGTTTCAAAGAATCTGAAAGAAGGGAATGAGGGAGAGAATTTGGAGTCTATGATGTCAGAAAACAATGTTAAAAATTGACTCTGTGTAATTGTGAAAAACACAGTAAAATGTTTCTGGGGGGAAAAGATAGCAAATGTGGGAGCATAGCTTATGACAGATAAAGTCAGAAGGAGAAACAGATTTCTAAGGAAGAATTAAGCAGATTGAGAATGGAAAAGTTAGAAAATGTATTTAGGGTAGAGGGTGTGCTAAGTGTGTCCATACCACACTCTAATGTGTCCAAAATAATATAGTATTTTCGCATTTTTAAGTTTGAATTTTTATTGGGAAATTTAGTCATCCATTTTTTAAAGCTTAGTTAAATTTTAATTCTTTAATTTGGCAAACAAAAGTAATTCCTTTATATCTGAATACTCAGATATATGTTTGCCTTAAAAAATTTCCTGAAATATACACTGTAATTAAATGTGCTGCACATGGCTATGAATGAGGGTCAATAAAAATATACAAGAAAGATTTCTCAAGTGATAAAAAGGCTCCAGCTAAGGTTTGTACCATCAGTTTACAGTAGGTAAAATCACTCTGAGACATGATGTATCTATTATGAAAGATTAGAGCAAATTTTTCCTTTTTTTTTCCCCTCCAAAGGGTTTGGTTGAAGTAATAACAAGCAGTGATGACCATGTCTCAATTAGAGCTACAATCCTATTAGGAGAACTTTTACATATGGTAAGTCTACTATCTTATTTATGAATGAAACACTGATTTTATTAAGTTATATACTTTATGAAAAATTTTATTTAAACTGAATTATCTTTCCAAATAATTATGGAGGTAAAATCTTCCACATTTCTTGACACATTATATTTGTTTATAATGATCTAAACCTGTTAACTGAAGCCTTTTTTTTAGTTCCATCTTTTGGCATAGAGGGGTAGCCCTGGGTTCTCAAACATTATGCCAGCAGAGCTATCCAGCGGGTGTGGGGTGGGGTGGAGAAACTATTAAGAATGGGCTTTGGGACAAATTAGATGCATTTGCCTTCAGAGAACCTGATTATATAAGTATAGAGGATTTTATTGGAGGGTGTTGAATGTTTTAGTCTTAGCAGTGCTCAAAGACATTCTTTGAAGTCACAGAGTTGTGCTCTGCATTGGTAGCTTGTGCTGATAACAGGTTGTTATAGTCCACCTTTTTTAGATTAACAATTGAATGTAAAACTATATTCACTAAATAGATTGATATTCCATAGCCACCCAAATCTTAAACTCTCTAGCTTTTCAACCCCAAAGCCAATAATCCACATGTAGCAGTTACCCAACTGGCTATATTACAGATGTAGAGAATGTTAACATTCAAACTATATTGTCTCCTTTAATAGAAGTTTATATGTTTTTATGTTTGGAGGAATTTTTATTTTGCTTTTCTTGCTAAGTCAACAACATCTATAACTGGGAGACTGTTTTATGTAAGTTCAGTCCCCCCCACCCCCAAGACTGACTCTCTATGCAATTATAAGACTATAAATTTAGGTCAACAGACTGTCATTTAAATCTTAACAGCAGTTTATTCAGCATATACTATGTAAGTACTACCGTGTTAAGTGCTCAGGATATAAAGATGATGAACTATAGTCCCTGCCTAGAAGAAATTTATATTCTAGTAAGTTATAAATTAGAGCCTAGATAATAGGAGAGAAAGGGTGAAAATGAACTTAGTATACCAGGAAGGGGTGGGGAAAGGCCAAAAAAAGCTCTTATTTTAAGTATGTAAAGATTAAAGAGGCCAGCCCAACCTCTTTATAAAAACTGACAAATAAAAAAATGCTTTGACAGATGGATAAAAAGCATTATATGCTATCTCCTTTTCCCTCCTAGTTTCTAGACCTTTTTAAAATTACATTTTGTAGTTTATTGCTTTAAAGTGGGTTTTTTCTTGGAAAAGGAGTTACAATGTTTAGCATAGAGAAAAATGAGGTGATTTGAATAGTAATTGCAAATTAGTGGTCCATTAAATAACAAGTTATTTTTACTTCCTTTACTTCCTATAATATTAAGCAAATAGTTTTGCTCCTTCAGTAAGGAGCTACAGTCTTTGAAGTCTGACTTTCGATTTAAGACTGAACCAGGACACCCTTACAGTAAGAATACACATTCAAACTTATATCATATCATTTTGTCTTAGTTCCCTAATGTGTAAATGTACCAGTATTGACTTTCCAAAAAGAAAAGCCAAACCAAAGTCTTAGTATATTCAAGTTTCTATTCAAAGTATAAGAACTTTTTAATACTTTTATTTAGAGAGTATGATTTAGGATAAATTAGGCCCAGTCATATCAGATTCATACTTTTTAGAATGTTTTTCAGGAAGATAAACCAGTTTGAATTCAGTTGAAATCCATTTTAAAAATTACAAATTATAGAGCTTGTATTTTTGTTTTGCATGATTTACTTAATGTAATATGAGTATAAAGATATTTGTCTTCTATATGTATATATGTGTATATATCAATCCTCCACTGAAATCCTGCTTGGATATCTCATCCTGGCTTGGGTGACCTTGGGTTCTTGAGTGGTCTTGTTCACAACTCTCATTGGTATTCTCCTAAGCTGGACAGGTATCAGGTTCAGGTGCTTCTTGCCTATGTCTGTTACCTGAAGACTAGCCTCAATGGGTTCCTCCTAGAGCCTGGCTATAATGTTATTTTACTTTTTCAGTCACAACAACTAATAAAGACCATCTTTTAAGGTGTGGAGGGATTGCAGTCTGCATTGTTAGAAAGAATTACCCACACTGATGAAATTACAGATTCTTTAAGTAATGAAATCAGCATTAAGGAATTTTAAGATTTATGGTATATTCATGTGGTATTTGCTTTTAGGCAAACACAATCCTTCCTCATTCACATAGCCACCATTTGCACTGTTTACCAACGCTAATGAATATGGCAGCATCTTTTGACATCTCTAAAGAAAAGAGACTGTAAGTATGAACTGTACCACATCTTTAAAGATACTTAGTACTTAGCACATGGAAGTTTTATTATAATTTAAGTTAACATATGTGACATTTATGGCAATTTTTAGTACAGATAAGAAAAAAGCAATATGCGAAATTCATAGCATTTTTCTTGTTGATTTTGTGGTTCACATGACAATTGGATTCTTCATTACTTTTTTGCCACAAACTGTTTGGGGCCATTTGTGTAGACCATCTGCAACAACTATTAATTTTTTTAAAGAAAAGGAATAGTGAAAAATTCTATATTTTAGGCATATCGTTTTAAACACTGTAAAGGTGAAAACAAAATTTTATTACCGATAAAGACAATGCTATAGATTGTCAGTACTGAAATAGACGAAAACGTAGTTTACAAAAGCTGGAAAACAAGAAATTTTCAATATGACTGGAATTATAGTGCTTAAAACTTGGACAAGGAGGAGATGGAGGGAGCTAAGATAGAAAGGGGTTGGGGTTAGTAGAGGTTTCTAACAGGGAATTGGAGAGTCATATCACCTAGGTCCCTTTGTCCTTTTCTCACCCACATTTTAAAAACTTTAAATGACTGTGCTCTGGTATGCAGTACTACACTTTATATTTGTTTTCTAGTTTAGTTTTCACATCTATCAACACTCTTTCAGTCAACAGTAATCACACCTCAGATAAAGATCTTTCAAGAACTATTATACATTTTTAGGGCTGAAAAGTATGTCAGGATCAAGTTAGCTGATAAATTCAGTAGTCCAGTTGCACCAATTGCTTTGCAAAGTTTGTAAAAGTTAGCATTGATGATTTTTTTATGGAATTCTAAAGTAAAATGTGATCCTATAACTTTTAAAATCAACTCTTACATTAGACTTCTATAGGCTGTGGTATAATTTGGCATAGCAGCATCTATAAAGGATCTATACTTTGTCAAAATAATTACTGTATTTTTTCTCCTTATTAGGCGAGCCAGTGCAGCTCTGAACTGCTTAAAACGCTTTCATGAAATGAAGAAACGAGGGCCTAAGCCTTATAGTCTTCATTTAGATCACATTGTTCAGAAAGCTATGGCAACACACCAAAAAAGGGATCAATACCTCCGAGTTCAGAAAGATATTTTTGTTTTGAAGGTATTTATGTGAAGCCTAAGTTTAATTTTTTTTTTTACTTGTGACATTTCTTAATTTAAATTTTGGATGCAGTTTTATTTCAAAAGTTCTGTAATTTTTGCAATTTTCATTTTCTTTCTGTGGAAAACATTAAAATTCATATTTTATTATCAATAATTTTAGGTGCCATTTCAACATTTATGATTGAACTATATCCTTAATTAATACTTTTTGGGATTTGGGAGCATTGCAAATTTGGATTTTATATTTTGTTTTTATCTATTTGCTACAAAATAATTTTCCTTCCGTCTTTCTAATCAAATGATTCAGGATACAGAGGAAGCTCTCATGACCAATCTTCGAGACAGCCAAGTTCTTCATCATAAGGAGAATCTTGAATGGAACTGGAATCTCATAGGCACTATTCTAAAGGTAGGACAGAATATTTTATAATTTGTTGAAATGGGTATATACTTCTTGTTGCCTCAGATCCTGTTTTTGATTGTTGGTTTTTAATGCCTCCATAAATATTTAGGAATTGATGGTTTAAAAGACAGTTTCTACATAATCCATTATCTTTTTTCTAGTGGCCAAATATAAATCTAAGAAACTATAAGGATGAACAGTTACACAGGTATGTAAGAACTATATAAATTCACTACTTAGGGAATGTTATAACAGTCATTAAAATTAGTCATTTGGTATAATATACAGTATTACACTTATATTAATTTCTTTTATACTAGGAAGTATATAGGCCTATGTAGCCATGGGTAAGTCATTAATGTATAAATGTTCCAGGCAAATCTCTTAAAACTATAAGTCACAGAGAAGCCTCTTTTTTGTGGCATCAGTGTGATGAAATTAATTCCCCACAATGATGAAGCCATAGATTCAGATTACAAAATAATATTTTGGAATAGATAAATTCACTAATTTGGTCACAGTGGTTGTCTGCGTGTGCAAATGCAGGTGTCCCTCTTACCCCCCTTTATGTATTACATATTTTGTACAAACTTTTTTTTAATTAAAAGTCCAAAAAACTTATTATTTTTTAATAAGTATGGTTTTGATTTCAGTTTTGATACAGGTTAACCACACAATCTGAATTTCTAAAACTGGGGAACAATCGCAGAGTATTATAGACTAGTATGCCATAGTAATGATCATAGGCACTCAGTAAGTGTTTATTAATTTTGATAATGATATGCTAGATTGTTTCCAGCCTGACTTCCTTCATATACCAACAAAGCTAGTGACTGTAGTTAATCTACCTCTGGAGCTCCATCTTGTTGATGTGTGGGCAACCCCTAACCACCCAGTACTTCTTCATCCCTATCCCCACCACCTACCCACAACCTCCAAGACCCAAACTCCTTTCCTGAAGAGCCTGGTAATTGTGGCAAGTCTAATGTGATCATGGCAGGGTTTAAGGAGCCCTTAATCTAAATCATTCTGAAGATAGTGCACAAAACTTTTCTTATTAGAAATGCTAAAGATCAATTACTATAAGCCTTTCTGGGAATAGGGAAGATTTAATATTACTTTAAAAATTTCTTCAGTATAAAAACCACATTTTTAATAATTTATACTTTTCCCCAAACTTTAGTGATTATAAGGACATATGAAGAAGCCCATATCGTTGCATTTTGGGGGTACATTATAATAAGAAAAATAATAATACATAACATTTACATGGTACTCGAAAATTTACAAAGCTTTTTACATATTCTCATTTGATTCTGAAGACATGCTGGGAAGTATGTGCCAGTAGTTTTTCTATTTTGCAAGAAAGGACTTAAGAGAGGTGTAATGACTTTCCCAGGATAATATGATCTAGGATGTGGGAGGTAGGATTTGAGCTTGAGTCTTTCTGATTCCAAGTCTAATTCTTTATCCATTATCCCACTTAACAAATACTCCCTGCAATAGTGATGCTATTTAAATTTGAGAAACAAGTATAAACAATATTGTACTGGAGGAACACAGTGCTTTTTTCTTAATAGTCTTTTTAATATACCAGCCATTTCCCAATATGCTCTTCCTTTGTAGAACTTTCCCTTTTAACTAAGATACAGTTCAGGAAAACCAGCTGACCTGTCTTGTGCAACAGAAAAAGTGGCACTTAATTTTTCTAGCTGAGAATAGATGTAGAAGAACAGTGCTTTTTGGCATTGATAAAAGACTAAGCATCTATAATTTTTGTATAGGGAATTCTCAGTATTGAAACTCTTATCAAAGCATCTCACAAACCCATATGATCTAGGTAATTTCTAGGAAGTTACTGAAGGAAAAGTGACTTGCCCAGGGTCACACAACTAATAAGTATCAGAAATGGGTTGTGAACCTGGTCTTACTGACTCTCAAGTTGATTATTATATCCATTATGCTTATATTGAATCTCTTAAAAAATAAACTATAATAATAATAATAATAATAATAATAAAATTATTTTATTTTATTTTTTCTAACTTGTTAACCACGGAAACTGAGAAATAAAAGAATTTTGAAACTTGTTTACTGTTATGTAATATTACACAATTTTTAGAATCATAAGGAAAACATTTCCTGGACTAAGTTAGGAAGATTGACATCTAAGAGCCCAAATAACTTGCTCCCACCTCTAACTGGCTTCTACCTATCTTCCTCATTCACTGGCTTCATAATACCTATTTTTTCCTAGCCAAGTACTTTTTAGCTTTGTAGCTTCTCTGTGTTTTGTTGTAAAATACCATTCAGTACCATTCAGAGTGAGCTTTGTTATTTAGCTTTTTTGTCAATAACTTGCATAAATAAATGGTATATCCATCAAACTTAGAGCTAGACAGATTTAATAGGAGTGATTGACACTGGCTAAAAGCCAGAAGCAAAAAAGATCTTTATATAAGACTTTGGAATATTGGGTTGAATTTTATTAGATGAAACAGGAATAAATGTAAAAGCCTTAACATTTGGGTTCAGAAAATCATTTTCACAAATATAAATGAGAAGGATTTTGCTAACACTAAAACAAAGATCTCTTATTGGCAGAGGGGATAGAGGTACTGGGGGGTGGGTTAGGGTACTGTAAGCTCAGCATGATTGAGCAGTATGATTTGCATTTAAAAGATTGCATTTAAAAGTATACTGATGCCCCAGTTAGAGACTGTTTCTAGAGTATTTGTTCAATTTTGGGTGTTGTAATTTAGGAAATATATTGATAAGCTAGGAATTGTCCCTAATAGGAACACCTGTCAAACTATGTTAAAGTTCAGTTGAAGGAACTGAGTCTCTTTAGTCTGTAAAAAATATTTGAGAAACAGATGATGACTTTCCGCTTATGAAAGAGGGTTTCATTTTGTTCTACATAGCCCCAGATAGCAGAATTAGAAGTAGTGGTTAGAAGTTGTGGGGAAACTATTTTAGGCTTGTATAAGGAAAAAAAATAATAATTAGTTATTCAAAAGTAGATTGACTGTTTTGGTAGGTTTCCCCTCTTTTTCAGGTCTTGGTGTAAAGGCTAGTGATTAGCCTCTCGGGTCCCTGTTTTTATAAACTACTTTTTAGGATTCATTGCAAAAGATACCTTAATGACAAAAAAAGTATTGGTGCCATATATTCCCTTCTCATCCTTTTATTTATAATGATCTACTCTAGGAACTTGAAATTTTAGTTGAGCAGAATTTTAGAGCTAGGTGGTATATACCTCTTATTGTATGCCACAGGACTTAAAATTGGTTTTTTACCATTTCTAAATAAAGTTTTATTATATTTATAAATGTAAAAACCATTCTTAATTCATGGCCATACAAAATAGGCATCAGGCTAGATTTGACCTTCAGGCTGTAATTTGGAGATCTCCGGTCAAGTTCTGTTCTCATAGTGGAAGGATAGGCTGAGAGATCTCAAATGATTTTCCCTACTAGTAATTAGCAGACCTTCACTTTGTTCTCATGCCTGCCTTCAGCATAGCTCTTTTTATTAAAATTTGCTTTAGATTTAGACTAATTATTCCATTGTGAGAAAATATTAACTTTCTAACCTTAATCCTAGGTTTGTGCGACGACTACTCTATTTTTACAAGCCCAGCAGCAAATTATATGCCAATTTGGATCTGGATTTTGCCAAGTCCAAGCAACTTACAGTTGTGGGTTGCCAGTTTACAGAATTTCTTCTTGAATCTGAAGAGGTGAGAAATATTTTTAACCTAAATATTTACCAAATCAAATGATTATGCTTTGCCAGGGTAAGGAAAACACTAGTTTTAATGTAGTTGTTCAGAGTCAAGTTTAGGGACGACTATAATCATAGAAAACATAAGAATTTTTGCTGTCTAAAGTCAATCTAAAGATTTGGAAGATTTTGTACAAAGGCTAGATTACTATGACTGTAATATTCAAATCGCCAATTTTAACTCGTTTTGAAATTTTTGAGCATACCGCTTGTAGAAGTTTCCATTTGCTGAAGAATCTTGTGGCAGTTCCCATAAATACGTCTTCCATCTTCTCATTTGATGCCTTTGTTAACTTTTATTCCCATTTGTCTTCCCACATAATGAGAAGCCGAGGAAACAATCTGAAATTGGGAGTAGAGAAACAAAACTTTGTAACTATACATGTTGACAGGGTTAATGTAGATCCCTTTGTCTCATTGAAAAAATAATTGCCTATTGGGTTCACTTCTGGCACACTGATTCTTTTTCTTTTGCATACTACTACATAACCGTGTAGTTATATATCTTACATAATAAATAGTCTCCTCATTCTTGGTTAGAAACATTATTAGAAATGGAAATGTCTTTTCTGCTTCTCCCCAGTAGAATGCAAACTCTTTAAGCAGAGACTATTTTTTAACGTTTTGGAATATTTAACCTGAACTTAAATCTTCCTGGAAAGGAGATGAGTGCTAGCCTAAAAGGAGAGCTTCCTAGTGTCTTAGCCTTCCTGGGCCAACAGTTCCATTGTGATTCCTCTCAGCATTCTCTATGGCCTTTTGCACTTTTCTCTGCACCAGTCTTCACATCTATTCCTCTCTCCAACCATCTGAACTCATTCCTCAATGATTATTAATAAGCTGTTGTACCCCACCTCTCATTACTCAAATCCCATTCTCTGTCTCTTGCTGCTTGCTTCCTTATTCCCTTTTCCTTTGACCCAGTACCCCCTCTGTACCTTTCTGAAGCTTTCCATCTTTTCCACTGTGCTTTCTGGAATGCCTCCTTCATAGATAACAAACTTGTTTTTATCTTTTAATTTTTCATTTTTTTTTTCCTTTCCAAGATCTTGTACTGAGTCTGAGCCACTTATTCCAACACTGATTATATATAGAATATATATTGTTCAGAGTTAAGTTTAGGGAAGACTATAATCATAAAAAACATAAGAATTTTTGCTGTCTAAAGTCAAATCTAAAGATTCTTGCAAGATTTTCTACATATATTCTATATAAATATTTTCTACGTATATACATATATGTGTATATATATACACACACACACATATATATATATATAAATATATATAAAAATATATAAAAGTTCTTCCTTCTTTTCCAAAGTCCACTCACTAGTAGAGCTGGGAGTGTTAGAATATTTCTTACTTCCCATTTAATCTTACATGTGTAACGATTAAAAATGATAAAGGCTGATATTATGAGGAAAATTAATATTTTAATTACCATGGCCATGTTGGAAAAAATATATATGACCATGCCTGACTATTTCAAAAAATGCCGCCCGTCCGTATCTTCTCCCATCTTCCCTAAGTAGCCAAAGAGCTTGTCTCAAGGCTGACCTCCAAATTTAAGTTGCACTATACGTTGGGGACGACAAGACGCTCAAAACCGGAAACTCATTGGATCACGGAAAATGTAATTTCAAAGTCCCCCACATGTCCACAGGAAGTTTGTAAAATACTTTTAAATGGGACCCCCAGAGTTCCAAATAACACATTTCCCCCTGAGATCCGGCAAAAAAAAAAAAAAAAAAAAGATTGGTCTTTTTTTGGTGGATCTGTAAACATGGTCAACTTCTAAATTGCAGAAATTTGGGGATAAAAGAAAAAGATAAAAACTAGCCGCATTGACAAAAAGCCAATTTGGGGCAATCCCCTATTGGCATAAGAGTGTACATTCAAAACAAATGCATTCAACTCCCCATAGTTCAAATCAACTGTACCTCAGAGTTCAATTTTGATCTTCATGGTCCAGTGAAGGCTCTTCAGGCATCTTCATGGTGCCTTCACCAAACAGGTTCATTGTCTGGATTCTGGGGAGATGGCAAATTTCTTATCCTGAAATTATTCTCAAAAGAATTTAAACTTTACATTATAGATTATAAAACATACATTTCCTTCTAAGAATTATACATTTCCCCCTGAAATTACTCCTAAAAGAGTTTATTTATATATATATATATATTTTTTTTTTCCTTTTTACATTATCGATTTTTTTTTTAAACTTAACATACGTCCCCCTGAGGAAAATTCTAAATAACACATTTCTCAGCTAAGGATGCATCGCTGAGTCATGGGGTTAAATGGAATCATTTGGCAAAAGAAATAAAAAAAAATTCAAATTCAAATAAAAGAAGGAAAAATAAACTTGTAACAGGCCTTTGAATCAAGGCCCAATTAAAGTGATTTAAGCAGTTTGCTACCCATTCAGGAGCCATTGACTACAGAAAGTTGCCATTCTCTCTATATATAAGAGGAATGTTTTTCTCTGGTCTGATTTTCTGCACCTTCTCAGGGAATGAGCCATAAATGATAGCCAATCTTATGGTGCTTCACTAGGAATTTAAGTTAAAGGGGACTCTCGTCCTCTAAAATGTTAGAAAAGACTGCGACTCCAAAACTCAAACCCCAGTTTCAAGCCCTTCAGTATTGGCATAGAACTTCTGCTATCCATGATCTGCATGGCCTTTTGCTCCTTGGCACTTTGCAGATTCTCAGTCAGTCTCCATGACCTCGTGGCTCTTTTTAGCACTTCTCCTGGAATCAAACAGAGAGACATTAAATCACAGTCCTATAATATTTACCAATAATTGGTAGGTTTCCATAGTCTCGGGCTTTTCAGGTATGCATTAATAATATAGCAAATATATATTTGCATTAAGCTTATATCACTGTAAAATCAAAAAAGGATTAACACAAAATGAGAAAAAAGGAAAAATTCAATTGCTCTAATTAAAAAAATTTAAAAGGAAAAGCAATAAGGAAATTAAAAATAATTTCAGAGGAAAAAAATACAATGCTCTCAAGGATAAAAAAAATGGGAAAAGAACAAATATTGCATTGCACATGTAAGGAAGAAAAATAAAATGTTTTAAAAATCAAAAAATAAATAGCTTAGAACTAGTGAAGGGTTTTTCACCCAAAAATGAGATTCATTTCCTGTTAAGCCTTTGCATGAGCTGTGAGTGTAAACGGGTTTTACAAAATAGCAGATTCACAATGTACATTCAAATAGAGTACCATAATTTCTAAGAACACAATTTAAAACAATAGTAAACAACCCATTATTATAATCACTTGCTATGATGTTTAAAAAAAAAATCGTATACTTGTTAAAAATTCAAACCTTCGCTAAGATATCTTCTCAACAAACTCTGTTACTGCCTCCATAGTAATTGTGGGGCAGAGCCTAAAAAAAAAAAATTTCTGATTCAAAAAAAAAAAACCTACTGAGTCAGAATTATCCTCAGGAATATAGGTCCTTCTGATAGAAAAGCAAGCTAAAGACAGAGATATTAGCATACAGGAGCCCTCCTGGCTTCCTGTATAAAAAATCCCAGGTAGGAAATTTTCATGTTTCTTCTACCCATTTAAGACAACAATTCTTTATAATAAAATATATAAAATCTTATCATTTATACAGAAGGGACTAGGATCTAAAGTAAAATTTAAAACCTCTTATAAAATCATAATTTAAATTCTCAAGGCATCAAAATCTCCAAAGTTGTACACATTTATCAAGATAGAATAAAAACTTAAGCCACATGCTCCTATAGGTTAGATGGCAAATCCACTATATATAAGGCTATTTACACCTTTAAAATGTATAAGATGTTCATAAATGGTACATAGAACAGCATTGTTTTTGTACAGTAAAAAAAAAATGAAACCTTAAATAAATTAGGAAATACAGTATGAGTACCAGATAACAAGCTATACAATAAAAAAAAAACAAAAATCCTCTTTTACCAGTTCTAATAGATTGTTCATTATTTGGGAGTTACAATGAAATCATAAACAGAATTAATCTAGCAGCCAAAACTATATTAGCTTAAAATGAGTCAGTGCAACAGGAAAATCAACAAAAAATGACAAAATTAATTCCCAAAACCAATCAGCAAAAAACAGTAAGATACAGTCTCTTTAAAACAGAAATAAAACCCATTCAGTTCTGAGTTTTTAAAATCCACCTCTGATCCAATTCAAGGTCCTTATAATTAAGCTCTGCTCTGAGCTTAAGGGATTTCAAAGTTCCCCTGAGTTTCAAGTTTGAAATAATTGCAAGAAAGTTTGAAATACGCCATGCGGCCCTATTGAAGAGTAAACGCTAGCCCAGCTAGGGAAAAGCTTAGGTTCAGTTTTTAGAAAACCCACGTGGAGGATGGGAGTGCCTAGGTCAGGCTTTAGAGAAAACATGTGGAGGGCTAAAATGGAGTAAAAGCATCTTTCAGGTTAAAAGTCAATAACGAGAGCAGGGGGAGGCAATACTTCCCAAATCTTAAGCTGCAGTGGCTGAAACAGTCTCTGAGATTGAATTCAAAACAGCCAGGGACTCGGGAGCGGCAGAGGGGTGGCCAGGGATCAGTCGGAGATCAGAGAATCGCCGGAGGGTGTCTGCACTGGGGGGCTCAGGATTCGGCAGGCAGTTAAGCGAGGCAGGAGCACCAGCATTTGGGGTTAAGGTCAGAAACCAGAAACGGCTTCCTTGCCCCTCCAGGGTGGATCAGGCTCAGCTGGCTGGCAGAGTCCAATGGCAGGCAAAAACAAACTGTTGCTTTTAGCAAAAACATTGCGAGCAAAGCCACTCTCCCCTTTCCCTGAAAATCAGCCACGTGGCTGGGGAGAACAGTGAGAAAAGAAAAAACGGAACCAAAAGCTCCAAAACGGCAAGAGCAGGTCCATGCTTCTGGAGAGGATTTTAAATACTCTCAGGCTATCTAAAACATTGAGAGCTTCTTTTCCGATGTGGTTGTCATAAATGTAAGGATTAAAAATGATAAAGGCTGATATTATGAGGAAAAAATAATGTTTTAATTAAAGCCATGTTGAAAAAATATATATGACCACGCCTGACTACTTCAAAAAATGCTGCCCGTCCGTATCTCCTCCCATTGTTGGGGTCTGAATGAATCGCCACCCAAGGAGCACACGGAGACAATGCAATACAAGCAAAGGGAAGTCTTTATTTCTAGTGCGCGCTAGGGGAGCTTAGCAAAGGAGTTCCAGTGATGCATATTCAGAGCAAAGATTATATACGTTTGGGATTCCGGGCTGGTGGTTAAGGGGGGGTGTCAAGGGATGGCTGGTAAGGTGGCGGGTGTTGACAGACTTAGGGGCGCCCTATAGTTCCTGAAGCGTAACTTCTATAGCCTTTGTAGTTGGAGAGCCTTTGTAGTTAGTGGTTTTGGCTGTTTTCCCCAAACATGTAGGGGGTTTCTGGCTAGTTTTGGCTATGGCTATTTTTCTCTTTGTCACTTCATTTTGTAAGGGGCAGGGGACTTTGACCTATGAGCTACAATCTAGTTTCAGCTACTTCACCATCTTCCCTAAGTAGCCAAAGAGCTCGTCTCAAGGCTGAACTCCGAATTTAAGCTGTGCTATACGTTGGGGACATCACCACGCCCCAAACCGGAAGCCCATTGGATCATGGAAAATGTATTTTCAAAGTCCCCCACATGTCCATAGGAAGTTTGTAAAATACTTTTAAATGGGACCCCCCAGAGTTCCAAATAACACACATGCTCGCCTATGAGATTCATTCCATATTTATCATGCAAACAAGATTCTAGTAGCTGTTACCTACTGATTTCTAGGACTCTCTCTTCCAGTTCCTGTGTCACATCCTTCCCAACTCCTGCCCTTAAACTGAGGAACTTCAGTGTACATATTGATAGTTTCTCAAGTATCCTTACCTTCCAGTTTCTCAGCTTGCTCATTTCCCATGACCATCTCTAACCTATTTTAGCTACACACAAATAATCATACCCTTGATCTTGCCATCACCCATCAATGTTCTTTTACCATGTTTATAACTTCTGGAGTTCTTCCTTTACTATCTTCTTGAATCCCTGGCCCCCTTATATTGTTGATTATATGTTGCTAAGCCTCAGCCTTGGATCACCCCATAATTCACCACCTTTGCTCTTACACCCTTGCTAGTAAACAAAGATGGAGAAAATCCTAAAACTGGATCCACTACAGAATTATGTTCTATAGTCTCAACTGTCCATTGTTGCTAGTCAGTCCTACTATTCCTTCCTTACCAACTCACTGTCCCACTGCAGTCTCCATAGTGGTTCTTCCCAACTTCTACATCCCTCTTCAATCCTCCTATGGCTCTAACCCCCCACCCTCTCAGCTAAGAACCTTGCCTTTCCAATAGTATTTTTTGTGGAAAGCACTCAACCAACTTCCATGGGACACAAGATATGGTAAAAGTTATTTGTTGGGGCAGCTGGGTAGCTCTGTGGATTGAGAGCCAGGCCTAGAGACAGGAGGTCCTAGGTTCAAATCCGGCCTCAGACACTTCCCAGCTGTGTGACCCTGGGCAAGTCACTTGACCCCCATTGCCTACCCTTACCACTCTTCCACCTATAAGTCAATACACAGAAGTTAAGGGTTTAAAATTTTAAAAAAAGTTATTTGTTGTAATAATGAAAACACTAACTAAAACATGCTTGATATTTATTGGTTTTTAGAGTAATTTTGAGTCAGCCAGGTACCACAGTGGATAGAGCACTAGGCTTTGAGTCAGAAGGACCTGGGTTCAAATTTGTACTCAGATACTTCCTACATATGTGACCTTGAGCAAGTCAGTTAACTCTGATTCCCTAATCCTTGCCACTCTTGTAGTGTTGATACTGTAGAATTGATACTAAGACAGAAGGTAAGGGTTTAAAAAAATTAATTTTATGAATATAGTGAAATAGACTTAAATGGATTTAGAACAAAATTATTTGAAGAGTCCTTGAATGAGAAACTTATTCACTCAGGTAAAAGTATATTCTCCCCTAGAACACCTTATTTGAACTTTTACTTTGCCTCTGTTGCTATTTTTTTTTTAACCCTTAAATTCTTTGTATTGGCTCATTGGTGGAAGAGTGGTAAGGGTGGGCATTGGGGGTCAAGTGACTTGCTCAGGGTCACACAGCTGGGAAGTGTCTGAGAGGCCAGATTTGAACCTAGGATTTCTCATCTCAAGGCCTGACTCTCAATCCACTGAGCTACCCAGCTGCCCCTTCTTTTGATTTTTTAAATTTATTTGTACTTAATTTGATTTTTCTGCTATAGAACATTACTTGTTTTCTAATACAGTTATAACTTTTCTTATTTCATTATTTCTCTTCTTTTTAGGATGGGCAAGGATACTTAGAAGAATTAGTAAAAGATATTGTTCAGTGGCTTAGTTCCTCATCTGGAATGAAATCTGAAAGAAGCCTTCAGAACAATGGTTTACTAAGTACTCTTAGTCAACACTACTTTTTATTTATTGGAACACTTTCCTGTCATCCTCATGGAGTTAAAATGCTTGAAAAATGCAATGTATTTCAGTGGTGAGTATCCTTCTTATTTTTAGTATGTGATGAGGCTTATTTTTTATTTCTAATTTTTAAAAACAAAAAAACAAAAACTTGATCTTGCATTTTGTCAAAATAAACATTGTCACTGAAACATTTTAAAAATACAATGCTTAAATGGAAATGATGATTCTTTGATATTTCAGCTTAATATTTGATGCATATTACTCTTTCATATACAAACTGTATTCTAATGTTTTTATTTTTTTATTTTTCATTAGTCTTCTTAATCTTTGTTCCTTGAAGAACCAAGATCACTTACTGAAACTGACAGTTTCAAGTTTGGACTACAGTAGAGATGGATTGGCCAGAGTTATCCTTTCCAAAATCCTAACTGCAGCTACTGATGTGAGTGTAACATAGCAAAGAAAAATGCATTTTATGAATAGCCATAAAAATAATTTAAACTTGTAAGATTTAAATTAATATCAATAACTGCAAGTATTATATTTTATAAGATTTATTAGTAATCACTTAAAGTAGAAAAAATGAAAAGAACAAAAGTATAAAACCTAAGTAAAACTATGAGAGTAAACTTTCCTGCCTGACTCACCCAACCTCCACAACCACATTCCCGGGAACTGAGAGAGAGAGGGAGGAGCTACACAAAACTTATATCTTCCCTATGTTTGTACGTAATGTGAGAAGGAAAATGAGGAGCTGGGAAAATGTTCTGGGGAGAAAATTCTAATTACATGAACTCAATTACAAATATTGGAAAAAGGGGTTAATGGTTGTGGTCACCTTGTCAGTTCCTTCCTCCTGCACCTGGAGCAAATTCAGTCTTGCAGTTCCTAACATGTGGGATTTCTGCTTCCTGTCTCCTTTTCTTTGTAGTGGGTGATCCCCATGTCTACAGTGCATTCATTTCCCTCTTCTACCTCTAAAAATGTCTAACTTCCTGTAGCATTCAACCCATCCACTTCCTTTTACAAGAAGCATTTCCTGATTCCTCTCAATTCCTAATGCGTTTCCTCTCCATATTATCTTGTATTTAGTTTGTGTACCAAACATGTTTCTTCTTTGGATAAAATATGAGCTTGTCAAGTACTCAGACTTTCTTTTTCTGACTTTGTATCCTCCAGCATTTAGCAGTATGCCTGGCATATAGTATACTATTAATCAATACAGGTTGATTGTGATGAAACATTAATAAGACTAGTATATACAAAGGGAAATTTTAATATACTTCTTTTAACACTTGGCCTGGTAGAGAAAATATCTTCTTAGCAGAGAAGAGGAGAGGGAAAATCAACTAAAACTTTTTAGTGTAGTATATTAACACAGTGATGAGGTACTTCTCATTAAGATGATATAAGCGGGGCAGCTGGGTAGCTTAGTGGATTGAGATTCAGGCCTAGAGACGGGAGGTCCTAGGTTCAAATCTGGCCTCAGCCACTTCCTAGCTGTGTGACCCTGGGCAAGTCGCTTGACCCCCATTGCCTACCCTTACCACTCTTCTGCCTTGGAGCCAATACACAGTATTGACTCCAAGACGGAAGGTAAGGGTTTAAAAAAAAAAAAAAAAAGATGACATAAGAAGTCCATTTCTTGGTTCAAAAGAAGAAAAACATGTGTTTAATCAGTTTATTCTGCTTTTTCATAAATCATTTTCCTTTTGCAGGGCTGCAGGTTGTATGCAACAAAACATTTAAGAGTATTATTAAGGGCCAATGTAGAGTTCTTCAGTAACTGGGGAATTGAGTTGCTAGTGACCCAGCTGCATGATAAAAATAAAACAATTTCCTCAGAAGCTCTTGATATTTTAGATGAAGCATGTGAAGACAAGGTGAATATTTCCATTTCATTTTTAAATACTTAAATGTGGATGAGAAAAGTTCTTGACTTTTAATATGATGTTGTTATTTTATAATTAAATTTATTTTTCAACTTGAGTAAATGATTGATTAAATGAATTCCTAGTTATCAGATATTTTGTCCAATTGATAATTTTTTTTTCCCTTAAGGCCAACCTTCACGCTCTCATCCAGATGAAACCAGCTTTATCTCATCTTGGAGACAAAGGTCTGCTTCTCCTTCTTAGGTAAATATTAAGCAAGCATTTTCTTTTTTTGTTTTGGGAGAGGTTCTTTTTTTTTTTCTTATATCACCTGTATTGATCCTTATAGCACATTCATAATAAAATTGCATCTAAATAAGAAAATTCTGGATAATAAAAAAATGACATTTCTTTAATAAGTAGTCCTCTGTTTTTTAAATAGGTATTAGAGCAACATAACATAGGACACGTTTCAAGATTAAATACCATTCAGTCTTAAATACTTATTTGTCTTCACGTATCCCCTTTCTTATTTTTTCTTTTCACTGTTCTCTTCCTTACCATATAATCTCATCCATAATCAGAGAGAGGGTCAGTTATTTGTACTGAATAGAATCCTATGTAGGAAATCTGATTTTATGACCATTAGCTGTATGACTTTAGAAAATTTATTTAACTCTCAGTTCTTCATCTGGAAAATGAGAGTGTTAAGTTAATTAATTTCCAAGATCAATTCCAGCTCTTAAATGCTATACCTATGATCTTGTATGTCTTTTTGCAAAGAATTTTCAAAGTATCCTGATATAGAAGAATCCTCAGTTTCTTAGTTATGGAGGCTAAAGCCCTTAAACTTTAGCCCTTTGAAACATTGTAGGTATTGAATCTTTAATTTCTCTATTACTTTTATAGGTTTCTGTCAATTCCAAAGGGGTTTTCCTATCTTAATGAGAGGGGATATGTAACAAAGCAAATGGAAAAATGGCATAAGGTAATGTTTAATTCAATCAGGATATAAAAGTTTTAGAATTTGGGATGTGAGGAAGTTATAAAATATTGTGTGTGTGCATGCATGTTTGTGTGTGTACGTGTGTGAAGTTTTAATTTACATGTAGTTCCAGAAGGCTTTCAAACAATCTTTCTAATGTTTTTCTATAATTCATTAGCATTGGTTTTCTTTTGCTGCAACAAATTAGATGCCTACAATATATGAAACTGATATTACACTTCAATAATTATACAGATTTCTAAATTAGCTGCAAAAATACATGATCTTACAGAGATAGTTTTTCTTGTTCTTTATAGTTATTAGCAGGGTCACAAACATTCTTCATAAAAACTTGCTCATGTTGTTATTGACATAATCATTATACTCTAAAGTTGTCCTTTTTATTTTAGTATCTTATTTTTATTTTGTTTAATTTAATTTTATAAAACCCTTACCTTCTGTCTTGGAATACTGTGTATTGGTTCCAAGGCAGAAGAGCAGTAAGGGGCAGGCAATGAGGGTTAAGTGACTTTCCCAGGGTTACACAGCTGGGAAGTGTCTGAGGTCAGATTTGAACTTAGGACTTCCCGTCTCTAGGCTGGCTTTCAATCCACTGAGCTATGTACAGCTGTCCCCTAGTGCAACAATCTTAACAAAATTCACTTTCAGCCAGTAATTTACATAAGTCTGTGGTAAAGACATTCTCATTTTGCCATGAAAAGTAGATAACAGTCCTTAATGCTGGAGATTTGAGAAGTTAAACTTTTTCAGCTTATTTTGACATCTTTTAGGGCCAATTTCCTTATTTTTGCATTATTCTCTTTAGAATATCATTAAGAATTTAACTAATGAGCACCATATATATACATTTATGGACTTAAAAATAACAAATGAAAGGAAAATTTAATATTAGTATGAATTTTTCAAGGGTTTTAGGTATTGCTTTATAATCATTTCTGTTGACATATGTAGTACTAATGCTGTGTTACATTTTAGGAATACAATTCAAAATATGTTGAATTGATTGAGGAACAACTTAATGAAGCACTTACAACCTATCGTAAACCTGTAGATGGTGATAACTATGTTCGTCGGAGTAACCAAAGGTATTGTCATCTTTAACAGAAATAATTCGTGCATCAATAACTTAATTTAATTTACGAGCTGATTTCTTTTTAAATTATCTTTCTTTTCATCCTGTCTTGTTAATTATGTATCAGTGTAGAAATAATTAGGCAAATCGTCTAATTTTCTTTTATAGTGTCAGTAATATTTTAAGTTAACATACTTGGAATTGATCAATAAGTTTTATCAAATCATTTTTGTTATACTAGATTACAGCGACCACATGTCTATCTGCCCATACACCTTTATGGACAATTGGTACACCACAAAACAGGCTGTCATTTGTTGGAAGTACAGGTAAAGATGCAATTTCATTGTAGATTTGCTTATGGGGTATGACTGACTTTTTAAAATGTGAATTTGTGACTACATGTTTTTTGAAAAGGAACATATAATAGCAGCAGATTGAGTGGTTTAATTAGGTTCTCCATGACTGATCAAAAACATTGAAATTATTTTCATAATACTATCTCAATCTTAGTGTAGCTACAGATAAAAACTAGGTCTGAGTTTTCAGCATTCAGCATTGAGAATCTCTTGAGTAAAGAAACTTCCTCTACCAATACAGAGTATTTTCTCTATAATATATGGTTTAGAGAGTTTCCTGAGAACATTTAGTTAGTTAAGTTACTTACCTAGGATTACATAGTTTGTGTCTGAGAAAGGGCCAGATCTTGGAGACAAACACCCCCCCACCCCCATCCCCCATGTGCGTATACACAAGTATAGGTGATTTATGTATTGAGTGTGTATAAACACAAACTCATAATGCAAATTGCCATTGTCCTTAAAAAGGAAAATATCTAAATTTAAGAACAAAAAGGAAGCACATAAATATATATTGTACAGATATATGACTTGGTTAGACACCTGTGAGTGATTTTTGTACATTTTCATTGCAATTGTGCTGCTAGTGTGTTTGTATTTGACTTATTGTGTGGCCAGGCCATGATGAAAACAGGGATTTATGAGGAAGTAGTTGTGAAGAAATAAAAAAAAATCCTTAAGAAACTAGCTACTGTTTGAATTTGAAAAGCATTTTTTATTAGTATATTTTATGTAACAGTATAGCTTTAATGATACTAACTTGTAATTGGGAATTAATAGCAAAAAAGGAAATCTAGTGTATTATTATTATTATTATCATTAATGGTATTTTTTCTCCACCTCCCTATCCAGAGTGTTGTTCCAGATCTCAGTTACACAATTCGTTCACCGATGTTGGATAAGTGGGAAGGAGTTAAGCAGCTGAAGGCAGCCCTTTGGGCCTTGGTTAGTACTTAATAAATATGTGGTAAATATGTGATAGCTTTGTCATTTCCTGGAGTTTACTTTTTCCTTTAGTGGCATATTATCTTAAATAGATTTCTTTGGAATTTTTATTATTAGTCCTAATTTTTCAAGACTAAAATAATCTCCACTAATCTGTTTTGTATTCATTCCTTCCACAATAATCTTTTTGAAGAGTTTGGTTTTCTGTGGAAAAATCTTTTTGTTTTAATTCTTCCATCATTGGTGTATGTGTGTGTGTGTGTGTGTGTGTGTGTGGGGAGGTATGGTGTTGCATTTGTCTTTTAGAGAGGGATGCATTTTATATCTTTTCATTTTTCCAAGTTTTTTGAAAAACCTCTATGTTTTGTAACCCTATCTAAAAGCAGAGGAAAAAAATCTTTTTTCTTATTCCAGGGTAATATTGGATCATCAAACTGGGGTCTTAACTTGCTTCAAGAGGAGAATGTGATTCCAGATATAATGGCATTAGCACAGCATTGTGAGGTTCTCTCTATTAGAGGGTATGCTTTTGTTTTTAATTTTTTTTAATAGCAATTCAAAATATATCTCTTTAGAATAGAGTGCATTGTATTAGACAATAAACCTCATGTGTTTGATCCATAATTTTGTAAGGGTTATAACTAGAAATGTTGATTATGATCTTATAGATCATTGTGATAATAAGACCACAGTTTAGATTAACTTCCATTTTTATAGATGAGGAAACTTAAGACCTAGAGAAGTGAAATGGTTTTCTCTTGGACCTAACAGGAATAGAACTTGTCTGGGATCAATACTTCTGTCTCTTGATCCTGAATTATTACTATAAATCTCAGCAAATTGGTCTCAGATGATTAAAGAAACTTGCTGAATAGAAATCACAAATTTGATTCTAACTGGTCTCTCCTCAGCCCAATTCATCCTTCACAGAGCTCCAAAAAATAATCTTTCTGAGATACAGGTTTGACCATATTTCTGTTGAGTGTTTCTAGTCCTTTTAGTTACCTTTGTTTTCATTCTATTTTCCTTCTTCTCTTCTTTCTTCTCCTTGTTTCATACCAATTCACTTGCTAAGGCTTGTCATTTCTACATACAGTAATTCTATTTAATTAGTTTCATTCTTTCTATTGTAATAAACACTATCTTATTTCAGATTCTCATTATTTTTCACCTCCATTATTTCAGTAGCTTTCTAATAGTTCTCTCTGTTTCATATCTCTCTTCTAATTTTTATTGTTCATTATTTTCTTTTACATGTTCTGTGGTTTATTCTGATGGCCATATTAACCATCCTGCTCTTCTTCTTATCTGATATTCTCTTTAGTCTCCATGCTTTTGTATGAATTTTACTCATGCCTAGAATATGCTTCTTTTTTCCACCTTTTACAATATTTCTTCTTCAGAGCTCATCTTTATTCCTCCACTTACTATGATAACAATTCCCTCTAGTGCCTTCTCCCCTCATTCATGATTTTAGATTCATTCTCTGTGTATCTCTTGTATTCATTTATCTTTGTATATGTTATATGCTGACTCATTCTCCACCCCTTACAATGTGTATTTCTTAAGGGTAGAGACTTTTCTATCTCTACATATTATAGATCTTTAATAAATGTTTATTGGATCAATAAAAGGAATGAATGCCATTGCCATGCTTAGTAATGATTCAGTGAAAACTTATTGCTTCAAGGAAAAAATTAAAACTTCTCTGATTGATATTTTATACCTTCTATAGTGTAGTCCTCGGCCACCTTTCCAACCTTATTTCACATTACTTCATACATTTACATTCCATCCAAAAGAGGGATATTAGTTGTTCCCCAAACCAGCGATGATCTTTAAAGTACAAGTGTGTGTAAGAGGATTATTGGACTATGGGAAGAAATAAAATAAAACTTTATTTTAAAAATATTATTTATCTCATCCTTTGAAATTTTTTTGTGTTTATTTTATATGCATAGTAATACATGTATATAATTTTTAAATAAACATTCATATATTGTGGGTGCTTGTGCAGATGAATTTTCTTTTAAACTAATACCAGTGCACAATCAAAAATGTTTGGAGATCATTACACCAAACTTTACATGCTATCTCCTACATTTACTCACCTTACCCATTTCTTGAATGTATTCTTGCCTCATCTCTGCTTTTGAAGATTTTTCTCTACTATTCCCTACTTCCTCAGATTTTCCAGAACCTTTTGTTTGAATCTCTACTCTGCCCTCATCATACTTGTCCTTGTGTCATACTTTATATATAACATAATAAGAGACTGCCATCTTTTGTTGTTGTTATATCTCTAATACACATCAGTGCCCTCTATATTTTAGGTACTTAATGAATGTTTGTTGAATTAAACTGACTTAGACCTGTTACACTCCCCACAAAAATCTGTCTTTAGCCATCCATTGTATCCTTAGTCCCAAGCCAGGAATAGTAATGGCCAGATAAGAGTTTTCATTAGTTCAGTGTAAACTTTCATCACTATTTAAATAACTAAGTGCAAGACCTAATCATTGAGCATTATTTATACTATCTTTGTAAAAAAATAACTTATCACATTATAAATAACTAGCTTCAGATACAGACTTGAGGAACTTTGAATTCTAATCAGGCTTGTCTATATTTTAAGAAAACAAGTTGTATAGCATTTTAAGTTTGTTGTAAATACAGCTATGCTTAAGAAAAAATTTCAAATTTTATGATTGTGATCCTATAGTTATTTAAACTACATGTATAGTGGGTATATTTAAAATAAATGTTTTTGTAAGAAATCTTTCTTAATTGTTTTGGAGATACTGACTTTTGTCCTTTATTTTTCATCCCAATCATTTATGGTTTTATTTTTTTATAAAATATATCTACTTATTGGCATAAGTAGTTTCAGAATAAAATTTCATGAGTTTTTTTATGAAATTACATTTCCAGTATGCTTGCAGTAGAAGAATTATATGATCATTGATAATAAGCAGTTGGAATTCTTATACTTGTGCCCTTGTTATCTTCTGAATGATGGTGGGGATAAGCACGTTAAGAGGTGTTGGAGTTGTTGTTGATTCTTCTTCTAGGAGTGGTGGGGCAGAGTATATTGGGAGGATGACAGATGAGAGCAGTTAATTAAGCAAGAGAATAAAAATATAGAGAAATGTTTCTGTCATCCTCTTAGTGCGTAGGCCTGCTCTTACCCAAGGTTCAAGGTGAAAGTAGCTTTAGATAGTACCAACCATTTACATTAGTCATTTAATTTATGAGTGGTTTGATTTCTTATCAGTTAGATACCTGTTAACTTTGCTTCTCTTGATCAACTTCAGCTGTTTGACTTTCTAAAAGGAAATTAGGATTTAGTACCTGACCTAGGAAACTTTTAGGGTTATATCAAAAGTATATATGTGTACACATGCACACATATATTATCAGGATACAGAGGTTCATGAAGGTACTTTTTGTGATAAAATAGAATAAATTCAAGAAATCTGGGGTTGGTCCCCACATCTAATAGAATGATCAAAGGTTTCAAGGAGCTCTGAAATGTAACTGACTTTTTTATAAAATGGCTTTTTAAGGAAATATAAACAAATAGTAGAGTAATAATTTATTTATGGAAAATTACTTTTTCATTTAAATTGTTGGTTCCAAAAAAATTCCATGTTTTATGTGACAATTTATGCAGAACCTGTGTCTACGTGCTTGGTCTGATAGCCAAAACTAAACAAGGATGTGATATCCTAAAATTTCACAATTGGGATGCTGTGAGACACAGTCGCAAACAACCATGGCCAGTGGTTCCAGATGACATGGAGCAGCTCTGCAATGAACTTTCTTCTATCCCAAGCACTCTGAGTCTAAACTCTGAGTCTACCAGCTCTAGACACAATAGTGAAAGTGAATCTGCACCATCAAGTAAGCTTTGTTACAGTTCAGTTAAACAAAGTGAAAATTCTTGTTTGTATGTGAAATTTCAAACTATGTTGAGTTTGTTCTTTATCATGAAAGCCTTTTCTGTTTTCTTTTAAGGTGATTGGGATACCCTCTTTAAGACATGTAATCTTTCATTTAGCAATAACACCCAATTAAAGATTTACATCCCCTTAGTGCAGAACAGGCATATTTTTAATCTACAATCCATAAACTTAAAAAAAATTTTAAATAAATATATTTCAATATAATTAGTTTCCTTTCTAATCCTATGTATTTTATGGCTTTAAAAACATTATTCTGAGAAAAGCTCTTAATATGTAGTTTACCTAGATAGCCAAAGGAGTTTATGACACAAAGAATGTTAAGAACCTCTATTCTAGATATTCTGATCAGGTATTCTCCCATTGCATTGAGAATAGTTCCTTCGGACATAGAAATTCCTCCAGAATTTTGAAATAACATGCTTCCCAGTTCAGGGAAACACATACTCCAATCTCCTTCCCCCTCTTTTTTTTTTTTTTTTTTTTAATCTTACCTTCCGTCTTGGAATCAATACTGTGTATTGGTTCCAAGGCAGAAGAGTGGTAATGGCTAGGCAATGGGGGTCAAGTGACTTGCCCAGGATCACACAGCTGGGAAGTGTCTGAGGCCAAATTTGAACCTAGGACCTCCTGTCTCTAGGCCTAGCTCTCAATCCACTGAGCCACCCAGCTGCCTCCCCTTCCCCCTCTTTTAAAAAGAAAAAACCCACACTGTTACCTTCTGTCTTAGAATCAATACTGTGTATTAGTTCCAAAGCAGAAGGGCAGTAAGGGCTAGGCAATGGAGATGAAACGACTTGCCCAGAGTGACACAGCTAGGAAGTATCTGAGGCCAGATTTTAACTAGATCTGGCTCTCAACCCACTGAGTCATCTAGCTTCCCCCATCCATCTTAAATCCCAATCAGCTTTGCCTTTAACTTGTTCTTCATTCGTTGTTGAGAACTTAGACAGAAAGGATGACAACAACTACATTCTTTAGGCTGCCTGAATGTTAGGACTTAGTTGAAGTGGGATTCTGGAATTCATTCCATAGATATTTATCCACAGTCCATGTGAAAATCTCTCTATATGTTCCACACTATTATAGCTCAGAGAGAAATTACAGCATCTTGATTATCGGATGGGTAAGACCCTTGGAGGACTCTGCCTATGTACTTTGGGAATTGAATATCAATTTTTGGTCTCATTCACCTCTCATATCTTTTCCTTCTTTATTTATATGGTTCCTGTTGGTATTACTTTGAATTTAATGTGTGAAGCATTGTAGGATATAATGTGGAGCTGCTTTGAATCCTTTGGCAGCCTCTGCTTTTATCATGTTGTTTTATTGTTTTTTCCTCCTTATGCCTGATTTCCTACTTCTGCTTACAGAATAAGCAGGCTATATGTATTATGGCAGTTGCTGTAGCTCTGAGAGTAGAAAATAGTTAATACAAAATGAAGCTTAATTATATATTATAATTTAGCTACAGATTCCTGATTAGAACTGTTAAATTTGTGAATGTACTTGTAAATCTGCTGAAGGTTCATCCAAAGTACAAGTCTTTCAATCATCAGTCTTCTTGGGGGTAACTAGGTGGCTCAGTGGATTGAGAGCCAGCCTAGAGATGGAGTGGGGTGAGGTGGGGTCCTGGGTTCAAATCTGGCCTCTGACACTTCCTAGCTGTGTGACCCTAGGCAAGTCACTTGACCCCTATTGCCTAGCCCTTACCACTCTTCTGCCTTAGAACCAATGCATAGTATTGATTCAAAGACAGAAGGTAAAGATTTAAAAAAAAACTCATGTCTTCTCTTCCATTCATGATTTGTGTGTTCTCTGAGCACAGGATCAAAAAAAATCTGACTCCGGTTCTAGCTTCTTATTTGTGAATTGTTGTGTATTATATTGATTTGCCCCTTCCCTAATGTCATTTTGTCTTGAGATGTTATTGATCTACTGAAGCATTACCTCCTTGACCCTCCATCACTAGAAGTGCCAGGAGGAAGGACCTCATTATAAAATAGTCTTTACCTAGCAGTGACATATAGAGATAAGAGACATCTAGCTTTCAATTCTACTTCTGGTAATTACTAAAACCCACCTTGTGGCTAGATGTTATGACTTATTCAAATAAGACAGTGCATATAAAGTCTCTTGTGAACCTCACGGTACTATATAAATTTTGGCTATTCCTCAGGTGTCACTTTTTCAAGGTTAGCTTTCTAAGGAGATTTAGTATATCTAATAGTTTATTGACCTACGTGAACATTAATTTACAATACCAACTATCCTAAGTTTTAAGATCAAATGATCACTAAAATTTAAAGAGTGAATATTTGTAATTTTAAATGCATTTAATAATGTGGCATCTTTCATTTTAGGTATGTTTATAATGGAGGATGACCGTTTTGGCAGCAGCTCTACTAGTACATTTTTTCTTGATATCAATGAGGATGCAGAGCAAACAATTTATGATCGAACTGGGCCTATAAAGGATAAAAATCCATTCCCCTTTTTTGCCTCTAGTAGACTTGTGAAGAATCGTATCTTAAATTCCCTTACTCTGCCTAATAAAAAGCATCGTAGTAGCAGTGATCCAAAAGGGGGCAAGTTGACTTCTGAAAATAAATCTGGCATTAGGCGAAACCGAACAGTTACAGAGCCATCCAGTATTGACTTTAATCATAGTGACGATTTCACATCCCTGTCCAAAGTTCAGAAAACATTAAGATTAGAAACTTCTTTTGTTGGAAACAAGCAAATTGAAGACACTGGTAGCACACCTAGTATTGGAGAAAATGATCTAAAATTTACAAAGAGTCTCGGTACAGAAAATCACAGGGAAAACACAAGCAGAGAAAGATTAGTTGTCGACAACTCTACAAGTTCACATATGAAGATACGTAGCCAAAGTTTCAATACAGATACTACAACAAGTGGTATAAGTTCGATGAGCTCAAGTCCTTCAAGAGAAACAGTAGGCGTGGACACTACAACAATGGACACAGACTGTGGAAGTTTGAGTACAGTGGTAAGTACTAAAACTGTTAAAACAAGCCACTGTTCAACACCACAGTCTAACCACCTGCCTCTTTCAAAATCAAACTCTGTGTCCCTGGTGCCACCAGGTTCTTCTCATACACTTCCTCGTAGAGCACAGTCCCTTAAAGCCCCCTCTATTGCTACAGTTAAAAGTCTAGCAGATTATAACTTTAGCTATACAAGTTCTAGAGATGCCTTTGGTTATGCTACATTGAAAAGATTGCAACAACAAAGAATGCATCCGTCTTTATCTCATTCTGAAGCTTTGGCGTCACCAGCAAAAGATGTTCTTTTTACTGACACCATTACCATGAAGGCTGGTAGTCTTGACTCAAGGTTAACACCAAGCAGGTAAGCACCCATTTTTAAGTTAACAATTATAATTCAGGTTAAGAGATTTAACCTATAATTTAACCTATAACTTATAATATTTTAGAAATGTTTTACATCTTTTTAGGCATTATAAATGACAGCTATTAATTGTTTACTATGGTAGGTTATAAGCTCCCGATTGTCTGATATGGTTTGAAATTGATTCTTGCAGTTGCAAGGGGGGGAGAGAAACTCCTTGTAGACCCTGAAAATAAACATACATACTTTGCTAGGACACATAAGTCACAAGCTTTTTTTTTTATTTATTTCTCGCTTCTGCAAGGATCGATTTTAAAAAGAAGCATGTCGGGGGAATCAGGAGCTTAAGACCTACAATAACAAACAACCTTTTCAGGTAGGTCAATTTTAAGGCCCAAAAAGTTGACCTCTTTTTAAAAAAAATAATTTCAGTAACAAATTCAGTGATAATTTCCATTTCTATTTGTTTTAAGCAGTTAGAAACAATAAAAATAGAAGACATTGCCCCCTCTCTTTGAATTATATTTTTCTTAAGAATAAATTTAGAGTATTGCTAATACTTGGAGATTACATTGTTAGTTAAATGAACTGAAGTTGTCTAGATTAGAATTTAAAAATATGTGCATACATGTGTATAGACATGCATGCACACACACATGCATATATATACACACATATATGCATACATACACACACACACACAGACAAGATCAGAATTTCAGATTCCTTATCTTTCTTCAAAGTATTACCTCAGGTGTCACTTTTTCTTTGAAACCTTTCCTGATTCCCCGCTGCTAATATTTTCCTTGCCTCTTAAATATTTTTAGGGCATTTTTATCTGAACTCACTTTTGTACCCTTCACTCCCTACCTTGTATTATTTTTATATATCTATATATCTTTGCATAACATATTCCTGCCAGTGGGCTTTCAGGTTCTTGAAGGCAGAAATTATAATACTTGCTTTTGTATTTCTAGAACCCAGCACAGTGACTTGCACACAGTAAATAATTAGTAGATGTTGCATTGAATTTAGCATATCTTCAACTGTAGCTATGATTTCTACTTTTTTTCTTGGTGAACCAAATATTTTTAGTCATAAATCCTTTTCTGTAGTTTTATACTTATTGCTAAAATATATTTGATATTTTGATGCTCCAATTAACATTTTTAAAAGTGACTTTCCTCCTTTAATAACAGTAAGCGGTTCTCTTTCAATAAGGTCTACCCTCTAACTGGAATGTATTTCTAGACAGTGTCACAGAGTGGAAAGATTACATTACCGAATTAAAAGAATATTTGTGATTATTGGAAGTTATTATTTAGCCTATGTTTATTCATTTATAAAACTTCTCTTCATGCTGGAAGTTAAATCAAACAGGTCTCTGAGGAACCAAAATAATTGTCACAAAACCCATTCACTGAATACTTTTGCAACCATAATAGAGTTTTGCTTTAGATCTTGCTCTTGCCTCATTATTATGTGGTTTTGGAATGATGGACATATTGCATTCTTACAATAAAATTAGAAGTAAGTGGTACCGGAGTGTGGTGGCATACTCCTCTAATTGGATACAACATTGGATCATTACATAAGGACAAAAACAGATTAAGTGTTTGCCCTAAGGCCTGCACCAATGTGTAAAGCCCAGGGCAGAGTGCTACTGGGCAGCCTAAAGAAGGGCAAACTGACCCAGACTAGAAATAGGGCAAGTCATTGCTCCCATGCCTATCAGTAGTGGGATTAGGCCCATGAGTGACTGTAGCCTGGGTAAGATAAAGGGACCTAATCTTCCTAAAATCCATTTCACCTCCTCTTCCTCTCCCCATTCCCCTCCCCACCCTCGAGAAAGAAGTAAGTTGTAATATCAGTAAGAGAAAATTACAAGGAAAACAAGTATTAGTAAACAATGGTTGAATTAATGAAGAAATCAATGACAGTATTTAAAAGATGATAATGGTACTATTTTTAAAAATCTGTGATGTATAGCTAAAGGAATCCTTAGAGCCAGATTCATATCATTGAATGTCTACAGAAGTAGGAGGAAAGGAAAATCTAAATGAATTAAGCTTGTGTTGTGCCTGAAGATACCAGAAAAGGAGAGATAGATATCTGGCTTAGACAATTTCAAAATGAATTCTTTAGTACTTTCGAAGAAGAAATAATTCTTGAATTGTATAGATTATCATAAATATAGAGAAAGCACAGTGAATATAATGCTAGGTAGGCCTGGAGTCAACACTTGAGTTCAGATGTGTCCTCAGACACTCACTGTGTGACCTTGGACAAATCCCAACCTCTGCCTCAATTTTCTTAACTATAAGATGAGGGTCATAATATAGTTATAATGTTATAATATAGTGGCAGTACCTTTTATGAGACACATGTACGTGTGTGTGTGTGTGTGTGTAAGATCTGGACTTTTGATTTTATTACTTTGGGGAATTTCTGCTGTACATCTCCTTAGTCCTAGATCTTCAGTGACCTCTACTTTAGGATTTTAAAGAGTTGCCTAAGGCACTGAGAAGTTAAGAAACTTCTCCATTGTTAATTAGCCATTCTTCTCACAGGTAGGATTTGAACCTTGGTTTAGGACTTGAAAGCTAGCCTTTTATCTATTACATGATTTCTCATAAATACATAATGTTAATTTTAAACTTGGCAAAGGTAACATTCAAGAAATTATGGATTAATTTCCTTGATTTATAAGTGTATACATACACATACATAAGCATGTACATATTTGTATATTTTAAATTTTATTAGTATAATTTAATTTTTAATTAAAAATCAAAGTAACCAAACCAAGTGTGGTTTATACCAGGTCTGGAACATTTTTTTAACATTAGGAAATCAATATATTACAACATATAAACAAACAAAAATAAACCAAAATTTTTATCAATATGTTTTAAGGAAGTGGAAAATTTTTCCAACATTAATTTGTGTCAGAAACACCAAAAGGAATATGAATGGAGGGATTTTACCTCAGTCCAATGAAAATCATCTTTCTTAAAGCTAATAACTAACATGATATATAGTGGGAAATCATTAAAAGTATTTGTACTAAAAATGAGTACAAAACAAGTATTTGTCACTTCTCTTTGGCATGATATTGAAAATACTATCAACCAGAATAAAACAAGAAAAAGACATTAGATAAATTATAGAAATTGAAAATGAGGTCAAATTATTATTTGCAGATTACTTAATAGTATATCTAGAAAATCCAAATGTCAGAGGAGAACAGAAGGATGTTCAGAAGGAGTTACAGACAAGCAGGACAATGTTGGTACAGCCATGTTAAATGTAATTTTCATTCATTGAAAATCAATTGTAAATTGAAAACAGTAGATGAATCCAGAAGGTTCCAAGATAAAAGATTAACCAACAAAAATTATGTTCTCTTGTATATATTGGAAATAAAGATTAAGTAGACATTATAATAAAAGAAATATTATTTATATTAGCAACACAAATCATCAAATACTTTGTAATTAACCTACTTTGAAATCTATATGATATGTATAAGTACATTTTCAAGCTATAAGACTAAAATGAAGAAAGACAAATAATTATAAGGACATAATATTTGGATGGGTTAGATTAATTAAGCGACCGTACTTCTTAAATTAATTTAGATATATGAGACATGCATATACTGTAAGAGAAAAAAATTAATGGAAGAATTACCCAAAAAAATATTGATGCTGTAAAATTACCAAGGAAAAGGTTTTTTTTTTAAAAAACAAAGCATATCTTTAATATGATAGAAAATGCATTTAGACATATATCATAATTCCTTAGCTCAATGAATTGCTGCTAAATGGAGCTATATTAAAAGTGGAAGAAAATGGTATTACCTTAATTTTGGAGGGGAAATGACTGTTCTGTTAAATAGAAATTAATAGGGATGAAATATACTTAATTATTTACTTAAATTTTTACTTGTCTTAGAATCAATACTGTGTATTAGTTCCAAGGCAGAAGAGAGATAAGGGCTAGGCAATGAGGACTAAGTGACTTACCCAGGGTAACACAGCTAGAAAGTTTCTGAGGTCAGATTTGAACCCAGGACCTCCCATCTCTGGGCCTGGCTCTCAATCCACTGAGCCACCCAGCTGCCCTTTCCCCCTCCCTCCCAATAGACTTAAATTAAAAGAAAAATTCTACATAATATAATCAAAGGAAAATTACAGATTGAAAAATATTTCTAATGAATATGATAGATAAGTCTTGACATCAAAAGTATATAAAAAGTTTTTTAAAATTTACCAAGTCATCTTTTAGTCCCCAATAGATAAATGAGCAAAGGGTATTGAAAGTGCAATTTACTAAAAATGAAAGACAAATTGTTAATTATGTCAGGTAGATGACACAGGGCATACATAATGTGCTGGACCTGAAATTTTCAAATCCACCCTCAGATACTAGCCCTATTTGGCTGCCTCAGTTTCCTCTCTGTAAAATGGGAATAATAGCACCTTTCTCCCAGGGTTGTTGTGAAGGTCAAATAGCACTGTATAAGTGCTAAATTGTTATTTGAAAAAAAAAAAAAATTCAGCCTCCTAATACTGAAAGATACAAATTAAAACAACTCTCATTATATTGGCACAGATAATTGAAAACAACAAAACAATATTGATGATACTGTGGTGGAATTAGAAATTAATATAGTTTTTTTTGGGAAAGAAATTTGGCACAGTATACTATGAAAGTAACCCCCAAAATCATTTTTGGAAATATACCTTGAAATGTAACAAAAGGAAATAAAAGCTCTCTCTTTAAAGAATTTCATTGTAGTATTATTTGCAATTGCAAAAAACTAGAGCCAACTTTTATATTAAACATTAGAAAAATGGTTAAATTCTAGTAAACTGATATAATGGAATTTAGATTTTCACAGAATAGAAAACTCTGTAAAGAAATATCTAAAAAGGCAGAATGAAAAGGCAAAATTAAAAGAACAGTGTATAAATACTACAATAGTATCAAAGGAAAAGTAAGTGAGAATAAACACATTTTCCAGATGCTTACATGTAGTAACTGAAAAATAATGGCCTTTTAATCATTGACATTTATGTATTTAAAATGTAAATGGGTACAAAAACATTTAATTCGCTGTCATAATGTTTAATAAGTATGATAAATATAAAAACTGAACAAACCTTGCAGTCTAATCAAGGAAGAAACATGTACACAAATAACTATATTACATTTTTGAATATGATTACACAGGAGAAATTGAACAGAGTAGTTTAAGAAACTTTAAGAGGGAGTTGCTGCTTTTAGTTAAGGAAGTTAGTAGGTCTTCATGGAAAAATAAAAAGGCATCTGAACTCCTTTTTTCTTTTTTTTTTAAACCCTTGCCTTCCATCTTAGAATCAGTGCTGTGTATTGGTTCCAAGGCAGAAGAGTGGTAAGGGCTAGGTGACGGGGGTTAAGTGACTTGCCCAGGGTCACACAGCTAGGAAGTATATGAGGCCAAATTTGAACCTAGATCCTTCATCTCTGCATCCACTGAGCCACCCAACTGCCCCCTGAACTCATTCTTAAAGTGAAACATATGGAGGTCAACATGGATAGAGGTAGAACATCCAAAGTACAGGAGATAGGGGAAAGGTGTGCATGGAATCAAAATATCAAGATTTTGAGGGATTTCAGAGACAATTTGGTCTAACCTGTACTGAGCAAGAGTCCCTTTTACCACGTAGCAAAGAAATGGTCCAGTATTATCAGTTCTCTTTCCCTATTCTGACAGTTTAATAGGCCTCTCAAAAAAGACATGAGGTAAGTCTAGCAAGAACTATTTTTTTTTTTTTTATTTAACATTTATTAATATTCATTTTTAACATGGTTACATGATTCATGCTCCCCTTTCCCCTTCAACCCCCCCCCCCCCGCGCCCCCCC
>NC_058130.1:379195034-379225984 GCF_016433145.1 Gracilinanus agilis
CCTTTAATCAGGATGTAATGACCTTCCCTGTCTTTTTTAATCATATCTATTTTTGCTTTGGCTTTGTCAGAAATCATAATAGCCACTCCTGCCTTCTTTTTCTCATTTGATGCCCAAAATATTTTGCTCAAACCCTGAACCTTAAACTTGTGTATGTCCACCCGCCTCGTATGTGTTTCTTGTAGACAACATATGGTGGGATTTTGGTTTCTAATCCACTCTGCTATTTGCTTCCGTTTTATGAGCGAGTTCATCCCGTTCACATTCAGAGTTATAATCATCAGTTGTGCATTTGCTGACATTTTCAAATCCTCCCCCCTTCCTACCCCTTCCCCTTAAGCTATTTCCTTAAAAACCAGTGGCTCGCTATAAAGGCCCTATCCCTTATCCCCTCCCTTGTTTGACTTCCCTTTCCACCCCTTCCCTTATTTCCCCCCCTCCTTTTTGTTTTTAAAGGTCTTATGAATTCCCTCCCCCTTCTCCCCTCCCTTTTTTTGTTCTCCCCACTCCCCTGCTCCCCTTGGTTTATCCCTTCTAACTTCCTCAGAAGGGCAAGATAAGAGTTTTATTTCCCAATGGATAGTATAGCTACTCTTCCCTCTCCGGGTTGATTACACTGAGAGTAAGGTTTGATTATTACCTCTTTATGCTCTCTTCCTCTCCTTCTTATAATAGTATTTGTCCCCTCTCTCTCCCATGCCCTCTTTGTGTGTAATAGAATATTCTATTTTCTTATTCGCTCAAGTTTCTCTTGGTGACCCCTGCTATTCTCCCCCTTTTTCCCATCCCCCATGCCATCTTAGATTATTTAGTGTTCCACCCTCACCCTGTTAATTATTCTTCTGATTACTATAATAGTGAATATTATAATAGTGAATAGAGTTCACTACAGAGAATTATACATAATATTTCTCTACAAAGGAATACAGATAATTAGATCTCACTGAGGCCCTTTAAAAGGCAAATTTAAAAATTATAAGTTTTCTTTCTTTCCCCTCTGTATCATATTTACCTTTTCAGGTTTCTCTCGATTTTTGTGGTTGGATGTCAAACTTTCCGTTTAGCCCCGGTCTTTTCTGTGCAAATACCTGGAATTCTTCAATTTTGTTGAATGCCCATACTTTCCCTTGGAAATATATAGTCAATTTTGATGGGTAGTTGATCCGTGGTTGCAGGCCCAGCTCTCTTGCCTTTCTGAATATTGTATTCCACGCCTTGCGGTCTTTTAGTGTTGAGGCTGCCAGATCCTGTGTGATCCTGATTGTTGCTCCTTGATATTTGAATTGTTTCTTTCTGGCTTCTTGTAAGATTTTTTCTTTTGCTTGGAAACTCTTGAATTTTGCAATGATGTTTCTTGGTGTTTTCCTTTCTTGATCAAATGCCGCAAGTGTTCTATGAATCCTTTCAATGTCTATATTGCCCTCTTGTTGTAGGACTTCAGGGCAATTTTGCTGAATTATTTCTGTTAGTATAGAGTCCAGGTTTTTATTAATTTCTGGTTTTTCTGGAAGACCAATTATTCTCAAATTGTCTCTTCTAGACCGGTTTTCTTGGTCTGTCACTCTCTCATTGAGATATTTCATGTTTCCTTCTATTTTTTCAGTCTTTTGGCTTTGTTTTATTTGTTCTTGTTGTCTTGAGAGATCATTAGTTTCTACTTGCTCAATTCTAGCCTTTAGGGATTGATTTTCGGCCATAATCTTCTGGTAATCGGCCATAATCTTTTGGTTTTCGGCCATAATCTTCTTGTTTTCGGCCATAATCTTCTGGTATTCCTTTTCAATCTGGTCATTTCTTGTGTTCAATTTGCTTATTAGTTCATTTGGTTTCTGAGCCTCGCTTTCCAGTTGCAAGATTCTACCTTTTAAGCTGTTATTTTCTTGCCAGATCTCTTCCATTTTCCTCAAAATCTCAGATTTGAACTCTTCCATAGGTTGTGAGGAGTTTTCCTTATTTGGGGCGGGTCTGGATGGTTGTTTGTTCTCCTCCTCTGTTTGCTCGGTTGTCTGGATTTTCTCTGTGTAGAAGCTGTCGAGTGTTAAAGACTTCTTTTTTTTGTTATTATTCTTTCTCTTCTGAATTTCCTGTAACTGGTTAGCCATCATTAGCCCAGCAGCTTCTCAGGTTTATCCTCCCGCTCAGTCCTGAGGTCTGAGTTCTAGTTTTTTCCAAGGTCAAGCCCCCTGGTGGATTCCCTTGCTTGAACCTCTGCAGGAGGTTTCTTTACAAGTCTCAGGGAGCTACTTCCACAGTCGTATACCTGTCTGCACTGGTTCCCCACTTAGGCTTTAGTTCCTGGTTGTGTTTGCCTCTGCTCAGCCAGCACCCACGCCTCTGCTCAGCCGGCGCTCCGCTCCCAGCGTCCGCTCCCGAGCGCGCGCGCTCAGATTTCGCGTGCGTTCTTGATTTAATGGGGTCCTAAGTCTTGCTGCTCTCAGGAACAGGTCCCGGAGCTGCTGATGACTCGATGGGTGCCCCAAACTTGCTCTATTTCTTTTTAGCTGGGTTCAGAGCTATAGGTGAGTGTGGAGGGGGTGGGGGTGGGGCGATTGCTCAGCTCGCGCTTGAGTGAGAGCCCTTTTTAGCTTGGAAATGTCTCGATTCCACGTACCTTCCACGCTGTGCCCTGTTGTGGGGTTCCTCCGTTCGTCTGGACTTGTTTTTATGTCCCCTTGAGGAGTTTTGTGTGTTTCGGTCAGGAGAGGTTTAGAGCTGCTTCTTACTCTGCCGCCATCTTAACCCGGAACCTAGCAAGAACTATTTTTGATAAATTCTTACCAACTCTTTGTTATCTTTCCACCCTTTTCTACATGTTTACTAGCCTATTATATATAGAAAAATAGTCCTTAATTTCACATTGAATTCTTTTATAATCTAGTTCTTCCCGCCTACTTTTCCAACCTTATTTTTATATATCTCTTATCTATTCTGCATTCTGGCCAAATTATTCTTCTAATTCTTCTAGAATTTAGCCACTGACATAAATTCTTGTAAGCTATGCCCCTGTAACTTGAATATGCCATATCTTCCTCTTTGCCCTTCAGTTTTATCATCCTTGGAAGCTCACCTCATATGCCAGTTTCCTCCTTGTAGCCACTCCTTATTCACCCAGCTAAAAGTATATTCTCCCCTAGAACACTTTGTTTGAACTTTTACTTTGCCTCTGTTGCTTTTTTTTTTTAAACCCTTAACTTCTTTGTATTGGTTCATAGGTGGAAGAGTGGTAAGGGTGGGCAATGGAGGTCAAGTGACTTGCCCAGGGTCACACAGCTGGGAAGTGTCTGAGGTCACATTTGAATCGAGGACCTCCCATCTCTAGGCCTGACTCTCAGTTCACTGAGCTACCCAGCTGCCCCCATCTGTTGCTTTTTTTAATAAGGCATTGAATGGATTTTAGTCTGCATTGATAAAAGGAATTACTTGCAATGATAAAATCATAAATGTCTGCAATAGTAAATAATTTAAAATTTGTGTGATGCTTTACTTAAGTGCTTCATTATGATGAAGTGATGCTGAATACTTGAAGACCTTGGTTTAAAACCTAGTTCTGCTAGTTCTGCTGATTAGTAAGTGGTAGATTTTACACAGGTCCTCTTAACCTCTCTCAGCCTCTACTTCTAAGTCACAGAGTTGTTAGGAACATCTGATGGTTTGTGCTTTCAACAGTGTAAAGTACTGTATAAATATGAGGTAAAATGTAATTTTTAAATAAGCTAAGTATTAGGGTTTTGAACCTCTTGGTAAAGCACAAAAAATGTAAGCATTGCTTTGATTTTGCTTTCTATCCTCTGGTTGATTACAGTCAAGACCACCTATTGGTTATGTGGTCAATAAGATAGTTGTTTGTACATAGATTGAATTAAATCAATGAGAGTCAAGGTCAGAAGTCTTTTCCGTCTCTTGAGGTTGTGGATACCTTTACTTACTTGTCTTTGCGGACATCATTTGCCCTCATTAGAATGTAAGCTTTTTGACGTAAGGACTATTTATGAAATTTGTCCATTTGTCCCTAGTACAAATGCCTTTCACATAATTGGTTCTTCATGTATATTTATTGAATTGGATTTTTAATGGTTTATTAGTGGACTAAATCATATAAAACTCGAATGATTTTGATTGACTTCTGTTACCCTGGACATTTTGTGAGAAAATATTTATAAAGATATTGAGGCAGCTAGGTAATGCTGTAGTGTACAAAACAATGGGCTTGGGGTCAGAAAGACCCGAGAAATCCAGACTCCACTCACTTGGTAGCTTTATGAACCTGGGCAAATCACTCAATCTCTGTTTCACTTACCTTGTCTGTGATAACACCATCTATTTCCTATGGTTTTGTGAAGATAGAATGAAATAATATTTTAAAACTTTGTAAACTTTAAAGTGGTATATAAATGCTAGCTATTATAAAGAAATTGTTTTTGTTGTTCACAAATATTGTGCTTTTTACAGTATTGGTATAGATGTCCATAAGCCTAGGAACTCTAACCAACCTCCTACATTGCCTTGTTTTATGTGCTAGTGATGTGTGTCACCAGATTACAATTCTGCCTTTGAGATGATTCCAGAACTAGAGGTCTCAAAGTAGTATTTGATAACTTTAGTTTTTTGCAGGTGTTAAAAACTTTATTGCCAGGAAATCTGGCCATTTGCCATTAAAACTATTTTATATAGCTTATATAAATTTTATATTTTTAATAAATAATAAATATTAATAGCAATATAAATAAGCCTATTGTAATTAAATGTTTAAAAATACTCTAATGATCCTAAAAGTATTGCTTATCTATCTCAAGTGTTCTAATAGGTAGATTTTTACTTTCCTAATACATCTTTTGTTAAAGCTGGGCAAAAATATAAATTCCTACATATAATTTAGATGACAAATCAAACTAATTCAATGGTTTTTTTATTCTTCGTGGTATTTTAGGTTCATGAAAGCTCTAAGTTATGCTTCATTAGATAAAGAAGATCTATTAAGTCCTATTAATCAAAATACACTGCAACGCTCCTCCTCAGTTAGGTCCATGGTATCCAATGCTACATATGGTAGCTCAGATGATTACATTGGACTTGCTCTTCCTGTGGACATCAATGAAATATTTCAGGTACTTTTATATGTATTTTTTCTTAAGAATTAGTACTGGAATGAATGTTGATTTTTTTTTTGTAGGTGTAATTTTAAGCTACATCTTGATTGGGATTTTCAGGTAGAAGCTGTCTTACTATATAATAATTTATTTCTACTGTCGTCTAGGATATCATTCTCCCTCTCCTCTCATACTTTAACCCCTACCATATTCCTTTTCCTCTACTTTATACTTTTTGTATTCCTCTTGCATTTTATTTAGGTACAAATTCTTTACGTTATTGTGTTTTTGGTAACATCTATACAGAAGCTTCTGATGCCTCTTTGGGTTTGGAGTTCAGGCTCCAGATTTGGAAAGCGAGCCAATTGAACTTGATTTTCTGAAATACTTTACAACTCTAACACTATGGTCTTATTCATTAGATCAATTCCAGCCAGGAATAGTCCACTTTGGGAATTAAGACTTGATGGCCAGTTTTTCATGTATGTTGTAGAAGGGACTAGTTGGATTACATGACCTTAGAGGGCCCTCCAACTTTGATGTGCTTCAGTAATGAATAATGTCCTTTTAATTCTTTACATTGTAGACTTAAGTACCACTAACAACTTTTTTTAAAAATGACACTTGTTTTCATTTGTTTGGAGAAATGTTACTTATTTTCTTTTTGGAGATAGTTCCCATGATCTTATTTCAAAATTTTAGGTAAAGGATATTCCTTATTTTCAGAAGAAAACTATACCTCCATGTGATGATCGTGTTATGAGAGTACTACCTGATTCAGGAGGTAATAAATATTATTCTATTAAAAGCTTTTGGTTAAATATCATGTTACTTAAAGTTACATGCTTTAAGAAATGTGTTCTATTAAAAAAAAAAGAAAAAGAAATGTGTTTTGTAGTAGTCTTTGTTGAAAGGATAAAGCTTTAAAAATTTGGGGAGTCGCCCTTTTTTGTCACTTTACTTTCACAATATACCACTTCCAGCATGCATTCTACCTCTTGAGGCAAATAGGTTGGCTTCATTCTTAACAAAATAATACTCGAAATGACTGAAACTTAAATAGCAAATAGCCCCAAGTTGGGAAAACTTGAATGTCTAATTATTCTAGTGAATGAGTTTATCCAGTTATATTCATTTATCTATATTATCATGATTTTTTAAAAACTTATAAATTCTTTTCTGTAAAAAAAATACTGTTCCTTAAGTACTTTTCTTATTATGAATGATGACAATGATTATAGATATCTCTTATGTTATTATATCACATTTTCCTTTTTCACTTGTACCCAGAATTTGAGCAACAAAACATAAATACTATGGTTAGACTAAATTATAGCTTTTTATATTTTTAGAGCAAAATGTAAGCATTTTATCTCATTCTGCATGATCCCCCATTAAAATTGTAATCGCATAATTATAATAGTTTTGTGGGTGTTTTTTTCCCCTACTTTCTTTTTCCTACTCAAAAAATTGACCCTGTCGTAAGATACTTGGAAAGATTTTGATTATACCTAATGCTTTTTTAATTCTCCTATCATTATTTCATTGTGTTTTATTTTTACCCCTGAATAGGTCTTCCATCTGGTACTGGAGATCTTGTAAAAAGTCCATTTCAAATGCTCCGACAGCAGATTAGTCTCACAGAAATAATGAATACAAGTCATTCAGACGCTTCTCAGTTTTTAGAAAATACAGAAGACACTGGACTTCAGGAACACACAGATGATAACTGTCTTTATTGTGTCTGTATCCAGATATTGGGTTATCAGCACAATAACCAAGTGGACTCAACCTATACTCACACAGGTTGGTATTTCTATGTAGGTTAGAAATAAAAATTTTTTCCTAAGACATAGTAGGTTTAAATTTTAAAATTGCTTTTTTTCCCTCATGATAAATGATTTCTCTTATTTTAAATGAGTATGCTATAGATCTCAAACTCTCAAAAAAGTATTGCTATAAACTCACAAACTCATGTTAGTCTTGTCAACCACAACAAAATGAAGGAAGACTGGAAAGAAACATTTCACAAAAGATCTCAGGGAAGGCTTAATAAAAATTCAGAAAGATGAATTCAGTATTCATATGGAAAATGGGAGCTTTACTTTTAGAAGAACATAACATTATGTTATATATATGATCATAGTTTGGGGGCTTGAATGGTTCCCAAAGCCATATAGTCCAACTTCATCCTTTCATTGATTGAGAAGTTGGGGACCAGAAAGCTCAAATGATTTACCCTAAGGCAGCTGCTTAAGAAAAGATTTATTTCATAACCCGCTAAAAAGAAATGCATATTATATTTCAAAGGAATGATGTTCCCTACATAGCATAACATAATTAATATTTTTTTAAAATAACCCTTTTTACCTGTCATCTAACAAAATTGGAAACAACATTGAGTATATAGAATGATGCTTTTTTCCTGAGGTATTTTGTGTGTGTGTGTGCAAATAGCTTAGTTTCTATACAGCTAGAAGATTAAAAGTGAAAATAAAATTACCTTAGTGGTGCTACTTTTAACCACCATTCAGACATTACTTAGTACTTTTTTAGGCAATATGTATCCACTGAAAAATATATCAATATGTTTTTAGAAAAGTATTTGGTTTAATATGCTCTTTTGAAAATATTCTTTCATATACAGCCTTTTTAATATGAAAATTGAGGTGATTTAGAAAGATTTTAGATTTGAGGAACTTAATGCTTCTGCTTCTCATGTATATATGTGTATACATCCATGTGCACACTTACATGTATACACAAACACATATGTTCTGTTGTTTAATTTTGTTCCTGACAGTATGAATGAGTAAATTTATGTGCCAATTTGATACATGGGTGTTGGAGGTATTTCTAGCAAGTAAGGCAAAACTTAAAAGATGATATAATTCATCATAGAGCATCTAAATATAACTCAGTGGTGAAAAGACTTAATTTTCAAAAATTGGATTTATTCACAGTTTTTCAGGTTCATATCTACTGCATAAAGTGAAGTGTTACTGTTATATTGTAAGCATTTTATCTCACTCCCCATGACAACACATTGTGTTGTGTTACCATGTCTTTGATAATGATACTGAGACCTGAACATGAACTAAGTGACTTGCTAAAGGTCATTCCTTAGCCATCTTCTTTGCTTAAGTTATACAGGGAAAAAGTTAATGACTTTAGAAAGCTTTGTTTTTCCCTTTGGGAACAGACCCATTTCTTGCCTAGTTAGTTTCCTCTCTTTCCATACTGTATTTTTCACAGACCATTATTCTCTAGGTGCAGCTAGAGTATCTGTTAAATTTTTTACTACTTCTAGTGTTGTTTTTTTGTGTGTGTGTGTGTGTGTGTGTGTATTTTCTTATTTAGGCAGTGGTTTGAACTTCAGAATTTAAGATGTACTTACGGTACTGTTTTAAAATGCCCTTACAGAATGCAGGTAGGTGGCTTAGTGGATAGAGGTCCTGGGTTCAGATTTTGACCCAGACATTTCCTAGCTGTGTGACCCTGGGTAAGTCACTTAACCCCATTTGCTCTTTTTGCCTTGGAACCAATACTTAGTATTGATTTTAAGACAGAAGGTAAGGGTTTTTTAGAAATGCCTTTTATAGGCTTATTTCTTTTACTATTACACTACTTTAAATTTTTAACACAATTTCTACAAGTCTCTTTTTGCAATGAGAACTCTGAAAAAAGAAAGTTTTCTAAGAGCCAAAGTCATTTTTCTTCTACATTCCTTGATGTTCTAAAAATTAGTATGAAAAAGATTTGGGGTGATACTATTTTAAAAAAGGCTAAAGAAAATTGCACAAGTGGAGTGAAGCAGTAGAATATTTAAAAACTCATAATTAAACATCAAGAAATTAATATTGATACCCAGGAAACAAACACTTGGTCCTTCATTTCACTTAGCTCACATTTATGCCAATAGTAAATGTAATTATCATGAAACTGATTTGTAACCTATTACAATACATCTTAGGTCTGAGCAATATTTGGTTTCACTAAATAATTTATTTCATATAAATTTGCTCTTCAGTATAGAGTGTAGTTGTTAAAACTGAAAAAAGAATTAAAAGCAAGCCAAACACTTATGAGTAATTCTTAGAAGAAAGATACATTTCCTGTGTAAATTAGTTATGCAGGATTAGTTCCTCTAATTAAATTAGTAATTATTTTCTTCAGACTTCCCAGACATTCCATATTCTGATTGGTGTGGGCAGACCATCCATAATCACCTAGATGTTGTTTCTTCAAAGTTTTCTGGGATTTCAGGATGCAGTGATGCAGTATCCCAGGGTTCAGCCAGTAGCACTAAGAGTACAGAACTGGTACTAGGTAAGTTTGTATGAACTTTAAGAAAAAAAATTAATGAAATCTTATGTTTTAGTAAATGTCATACACAGCATTGTATGAGAACTATGCTAGAACTATTTTAGTCAGTTTTCATTCAAATCTTATAAGATATAAAATTTAAGTTACTTTAAGCCTATTCCTTTGAGACAATTCTTTCTTTCCCACATCTGTTTAGTTGACACGTCCAGTTGATTCTATCGCTTGCATCTGTTTCCTTCTGAGACCACTTTGCTTTAGGCCTTCAGTGCTCTACTCTAATCCATTCTTTATACACCTGCCAAAATAATCATCCTTAACTAGAAAACCTAACATCATTCCCCAGCTCAAAAAACTTTATATGTCATATAAATATGACAGTCTCCTTAATCTATCATTTAAGGCTCTTGACAGTCTGCTCTATTCTCTCTTTACTCATTCCCCTCTAAACCTATTGCCCCTGTAAAGTTTAAGGTTTTATCATTAAAAAAAAAATATCTTTATACCCCCACTACCTAGCACAATGCTTTTCATCTGACACGATTGGTTTGATTATTATTATTATTATTCCTATTGACTCCCAGAGGAGCATAGGGCTGCAACCATCTCACGCCAATGTGCCTATTCTGGGCAACTTCCCCCAACTGGGCATCTCACGCCAACGGACTCTGTTCTGGGCAACTTCCACCAACTGGGCATATCTTTGCCAGGTCTGTTTTGGCCTTCCGACTTTTCTCTTCCCTGGTGGGTTCCATATTTTTTTTCATAGCGTCCTGACTGATGGGATACTGAATTGTTCTTTCCCAGAGTCTGGTATTGGAGATCTTTTCAGGCCATCTGATGTTCAAGATTTGACGTAGGCCTGGGGTTTGTTGGCTTTTGCCAGCACGCCTTGTGAACTCTGTTGGAGAGCAATCTTCCAGACTAGGCAATCGTTGGTTTTGTTGGTTTAATGAGGTTGCAGTTTCTATAGCAAGTGAGATTTTTACGGGATTTGATTAGTGTACTAAATTTTTGCAAGCATTCTCACATATTCACTCATTTATTTGTTGTTTGCACTGATTATAAAGATTTTTGTGTCAGGTATTATTAGGTTTTATAGAGTTTTCTAGTGTTAAGAATCCCTTTGAAATAATCAAATGATTCCGAATATAGCTGTGACTCCTAAGGACTGACTTTTCTATAATGGGAAATACATTGAACTTTACCCTGATAAATTTTTTTTTTCAGGAGTCAAGTCAATTCCAGATGATACACCAGTATGCCGTATACTCCTTCGAAAAGAAGTATTAAGATTAGTTATTAATTTGAGTAGTTCAGTAGGAACTAAAGGTCATGAAACAGGACTTTTGACGTGAGTAAATAATTGTACAAATTATATTCATCTGTGACATTTGTTCTTATTTTTCTGGTTTCAAGAGGAAACAGGCTACCTTAATAAAAATTTAAAGACTGTTTTACATAATAAGTTGCATGTAGTAATTTCTTACAGATTACATTTAAATCTTTTAATTTCCTCTTTTTCTTAACAAAACTGAGAAAATTTTTAAAGAAGTTTTTCAGGTTATAATTACATCATGCAATTTCAAAAGTAGGAAATTCAAAGATCAACATCTTTGACTTCTAGAATGTTGAATAATATTTAGAAAGATAACTAGAGTGGCTGAAGAGCAATTCTAACTTTGGATATAACTTTTTTCCCTAATAAAAGAAATAACCTAAAAGATCTCTTTTCCTGTTAAAGCTAATTATTTTTGCTCATTACTGTTAAAAATTAATTACTTGAGGGGGCAGCTGAATAGCTCAGTGGTTGGAGAGCCAGACCTAGAGATGGGAGGTCCTAGGTTCAAATCTGGCCTCAGACACTTCTCAGCTGTGTGACCCTGGGCAAGTCACTTGACCCCCATGGCCTACCCTTACCACTCTTCTGCCTTGGAGCCAATACACAGTATTGACTCCAAGACGAAAGGTATGGGTTTAAAAAAAAAACAACAACAACACAAAAAAAATATTAATTACTTGAGGAAAAAAAATGAATCACTCAGGGCAGTTAGGTGGCACAGTAGACAGAATGCCTGGAGTTGGGAGGACTTGAGTTTAAATCTGGCCTTATAAATACTTCTTAGCTATGTGACCCTGAGCAAGTCATTTAATGATACTAGGACAAAAAGTAAGGTTTTGTTTCTTTTTAAGTGAATCATTCACATTACAGAATGTTTCATGAGTGACTCCATTATATATTTGAAAAATATTTTGTAATTATGAACTTCTTATTTTAAAAGCAAGTGTCAAATGATTGACATTTTCTCATTTGAATCTTTTCTTCCATTTTAGAATTAAGGAGAAGTTTCCTCAAGCATTTGATGACATATGTCTCTATTCTGAGGTTTCCTATTTGTTATCACACTGTACTTTTCGACTGCCATCTCGCAGATTCATACAGGAGTTATTTCAAGATGTACAGTTTTTACAAGTAAGGAGAAATACAAGTTGTACTTCAACAATGCTAATGATAAAAGTTCTCATTGTTCAATTAAATACAGTGGATATTCATTAAGCACCTGTTGTAAAGTACTGTGCTAATAAACACTGGGCAAAGATGAAAAAGAAAAGTTCTCAGGGAACTGATATTTGGGGGGAGGGAAACATGTTAATAGGTAAGTAAATACAAAGTAATTTGTGGAAGTACTGACATTGGGGATTTTTTCACTTCTGTCTAGATGCAAATTTGGGAGCTGGTAGTCCAGTATTAGACTCAAGGAATAGAAACAAACAGCTCCTTTTGTATCACAACAGTCCTTGTATCAAACTATAAGGTTTATTCATAATAATACCGTTCATCAGTAGTATGCACAAAAAGTACATGTATTAATCAGTTTCCCCTTCTGCACAGTGTCTTCGCTGTTGGTTCTGGTCCCTTAAAAGCAAAGTATCATGCATGATAGGTAGTTTAAGAAAAAATTCTCTGTCCAGAGAGTTACAGGTTTACCCTAAAGAGGACAAAGGAAGAGCCTCTTTCAAGTGTACCATTCCAAGGTAAAAAGACCTAGGCACCTTTTGCATGCATCAATTGTGATAAGGATGCACACAGGGGTTGTTAGAATTTTTTTTTTACTTTAGATGCTAAACACATATAGTCTTATCCCAGTCATCATATTGACCCTTCACTCCGTTCAACTGCCTTCTAGGGTAAAAATACCCTCTCTGGCAAGACTGTATCAAGAATTATTAACGGTTCATCACTTTGTTCCTAGATGCATGAAGAAGCAGAGGCTGTCTTATCGACCCCACCAAAGCAACCTATAATTGATACATCAGCCGAATCCTGACCTCATCTTTATATAGCATATCTATTTGGACTTCCTGAAATCCTCAGAAAAACCTCACTGACTGGGCGGCAAAGATAGGAGCGTCTTCTATAGCTAGTTCCAGCAGTTCCTGGTACATGAACAGTATGAACTGCAGATTCTTTTTCCCCAGCAGAAACTTTCCTCCCCTTTGGGGATTTCATCCATTACCAGTTTTATGAATTATATTTACCAAAATGTATGCAAGAGCCAAGCACTGAACACCTACACAGATTTTTCTTTTCTTTAATTTTAAAAACATAGTGACAGTTGAACAATAATCAGACAATATGAAGAAACAACCTTTTATAGGGTTGATTCTGAATTCTTTTTAGGGTAAATAGAAAGATGCCTTGTTTGTTAACTAACTCATATATACCAGGAATCCATATTTCTAAAGGCTACATCTTCCATGCTGGGATGTGCTGTAACAGCTGGTATTTGGGGGTTAACTTTGGACCTTCCACATTTTTCTTAATGTTTGTAACACTACTTGAGAGGTTTGTAACCTCAGACTGAAAGAAGAGCCTCAGCAACCTGGGACTTATAACTTATTTTAATGTTACTATAATTGCAAATGGTTATTTTGTTTTTCAGTCTCTCAGATTTCGTTGCAATGTATTATAGGTTATATGAACCTATTAAGGTTTTTCACTACAGTTAGTTCCCAATTAAGTCCAAAAATAATTTTAATTAAATGGAAATACAGTTGTTTTCTTTTAACATATTTTTATTCAATGGGATTTTTGTTCATTTTCATATTCTTAAAACATGCCATTTTTCTCAGTGGGAAATTGAAAAAGTATTATTTATTCACATTTGGCCTAAATGTAAAAATCTAAGAAAACTGTTTCTGGATCTTATGAAGAGACTGGGTTTGTAGATAATTTCCACATTCCATGGGAATAGAAGAGCCATATTTCCTTAAATGTTGCTTTAATTAATGAGACTGATTATTATGACAAAAATTGTAGTGAAAAGCCTTAAGTACCAAATTTTGAAGCAGCAGTACTTTAATTTTTATACCAGTATTCTTTCTGAAATTTTTTTGCACAAATTAAATGCAGTGATGAATGAGTTAAGAATACAGTCATTGCCTTTATTACATTATTAGCATTGTTGCTAAGTTGATGAGGGCAGGGTTTTTTTTCTTTAAAAAAAAAAAACAAAATTTTTTATGTATCTAAAGATACCTGAAAATATTTACAGGAATTAACTACATATATGCAAATTTGTATATAAAATAGCACGGAAATCTTCATTAGAATGTGTGTGATTGAAAGGAAGTATCATTTTTGTTATATATATATATACATATATATACGTATGTATATATATATATATATATACACATACATCCAGCTGGACTGAATTAGGACACTTTTTTAAAAATGCCATTCAGTTTTACCATTTTTATAATTACTGTCAGCTTCGACAGTATGACATTGACTCATTATGGCCCCATGTTGTAGATTCTGATCTTAATTCATTTGTTCTTTGAGATATATGTAAATAGCCCTTTGAACTAGAAAGTACAACCTACTTATTATTTTCCAGTGAGACAACTATTTTATTTTATTTACTGGCACTGAAAGTTTTGTTGGGATGGAACCGTTCATCTCACTACATAACACTTCTTTGACTGCACTTCAGTGAATTGTTTTTATGTGCACTGTATAGCAACTTACATGAGAACAGAAAAGTTGCAGGGTTCTAACCTGCTTCTACTAGAATTTGGCTCTTGAGTTTCTTTTCATAAAATCTAATAGAAGGAAAAACAGAAATAATTCACTTCAACTTTTCATTTATCACCAGCCCCAAGAGTTTCTGTTCCATATTGACAGTACTTATAAAACTTGCCTGTTGACTTGGTCTTTTGGCTTGAGATTAAATTACTTCTCCAAAGAACCAACTGTCAGAAATACTAGACCAAATAGTGGTTTTAAAAACTCCAAAGGAAATAATGTAGTGATTCTCCCCAAAATGGGATTCATATGCTTTAGATAGTAGTTTCAAACTACCTCAGTTAGAATAGACTATAAAATCTGTGGTTTAAGCCCTTATGAATGAAACCATTAACTCATGTTTGTTTTTTCTTCCCAGAAGTTAAGGCAAAAATAGTGGCCTGAACAGTTTTTGACCAGTATTCTACAAGAAACTTAAAACTTTGTCCTTTTTTACCTATAGCATTTAATTTGGAGAAAACAATGTAGTTCTCTGGTTATCATTGAAGTTCTAAAGAGATAAAATGTCTATATTTAGAAAATCATTGTGCTCTTTGATTAACTCTTGGATTCACTGGCAGACTTACTATTCTTTAAGTTCTTGTGTCAAAGGTCCTTTTATGATGGAAAATGCTTATGCCAAGTGCTTAATTTAGATGTTTAAAAAAATCATAGTTGAAAAGTTTAGGAGTGGTGTCAGTGGTAATAAAAAATATTTGAGAAAATCATTTATCAGTAGATATTACCAGAACATAGATTACAAGAATAATGTCAGTACTATAGTTTTTCAAGATATGGAATTTTTAGAATTAATTTTAGTCCAGATGAATTGTATTACTCACTAATAGAAAGAATTATTAAAAAAAATTGGAGGAGCTTTGGCAGTTGTACTGGTTATATAAACTGTGAATTTCTAATATTGTAGAGTGACTTGTCATTTCCAGTTACAAAAATTTGTTTCAAGAGCAATTAATCAACTTCATGTAACTAGATTCTGTTTAGATACTAGTGATATAAATAAGGAAATCAGATATAGAACTTTCATAATAATACTTTCTGAAAGTTCTTACACTTATACATTTTTGTTATCTATTTATGGTTAGGTGGATATGAAAGTCAGATAGGCCCCAACCCCCAAAGTTCTTTTAAAGATTGTGCAGTGGAATTCTGTAAGATGAATATATGCATTAAAAATAGGTTTATAGGCCATGTGTACACACTGTTAAAAAAAGAAGCCTGCAGAGAGGAAAATGTGTATAGAAAACAAATGCAACAATTCTTGACCAGCAAAGGCTTTATTAATTTGCATCTCTTTAACCAGAGCTTGACTAATTTTTCTGGGCACAGTAACAATGGCAAAGTATTCAACTATGACATGGAAGCTTATGTAGACTTACCTACTGCTACTAAACACAGCATTTTGTTCAGTAACATTCAGAAGATACATTTTGCATACCTTAAAGCACATATCATTAAGCAATAAATACCAATCTGATATTTTATGGTTTTTTATCTAGCAGATCTGCAATTGTTTTGCATGTTGAGTAGAATGCTAATTTATGTAAGAAAAGCTTTGTAAATTAGCCTGCTTTAAGAGCGGCCTTGGGAAACTTCCTTTTTTTAAAGGTTTTTCCCTGAGAGATAATGTGAAGTGTTGAATGCTTCCAGTTCTATTTTCAATGCACATGATATGAACGTGGAAAAAGTGAATTTCTTAAATTGTATGAGAGAAATTTTAATAAGAATTAACCTTTTGGAATGAGATAGTATGTCATTGAAAAGATCTTCTGTGATGTAAGTTAGGTCTCCATTCATATGAGAGATTCATCTTTCCATACACAAAATGCATTGTGTAATTAAACACTTTGGTTTCACTACAGTGAGGATTTCCTTATCAGCATATACCAGAGAAGTCAAATAGTTATGCTTACGAAAAAAATATTGGAACACTTAAACATTGCCACAAATGATTTTCTTTTTTCCTAAGTTCCTTGTTTCCAGGGGGTTCTGTTCATTCACAATACATTTGTATGCAGAATGTGGACTTTTTTCCTTTGGACTATTTTTATAAGGTAGATAGATGGATAGCTATGCCACAGCATGCATAAATTGCACATTTTGCTTGACTTCCTTTGTAAAATACCTATTTAATTTGAAAAATGTAATTTATGCCAAAAAGTTTAACTTGCAATTTTGCCACTGAATAGGTTGATTTAGCACAAAATGCAAAGTCTTGGGGGGGGGGGGTGGAAGGCAGGAAAACATTTCATCAATGTAGTTGAAAAAATGTTGCAATACTGGTCTGTCAGTAACCCTAAAGCTGCATTGTAAGAGATTGATGTAAATTAATTGTTTTCAAGAGTGGGAAGGGATTGTGAAAATCTCAGATTTATTCTCCCTCCTCATGCAGTTTCTTTCTTTTCTTTCTTTTTTTTTTTTTAATTTAGTAATACGCTGCTACATATTTGGAGGTTCTAGTGTTTGTAGGTCACTGAACAGACATTGAAATCTGATTTATATTGTATACCTGTAACATAGAAAGAAAAAGTATTTATATATTTTCTGTAAGAATATTTCATTGAGCTGTGTATAATTTAAACAAAGAGGTTTGTTCCCAAATGGTTTTGCCCACCTTGATTTTTTTTTGGTGGTTTTTGTATAGTGTGTACAGTTTATGTCTCTGGGCATTAAAAGCCTCCTGAAGCGTAATCTTATCAAAGGGATATGTTGTTAATAAAATGTACTTAAAATTCTTAAAGTGGTACTGTTTTCTTGAAATTTAATCAACTGAAGTTTTAGTGATATTTTGCAAAACAACTCAGTCCTTCCCAAATAGCTGTGATCATAGATCATGCAACCCCTACATATTTCACCTTTTAGATAAAGCAACACTCTTGAAATTATATTAAATATTAATACTCCATATTTAATTATATTAAGAAGCAAGCAGTATTTCTAGTTTCTTGTGGGAAATGGTGTCATTTTCCTTGCATTCTTAGATGACTTTTGGTAAAAATATTGCTGCAAGAAAAGCTAACTGGAATTCAACTCATTTTGGTCATTAAAATATCACAATGTTACCTGTTAAGATTAGTTGTAATAATTTTATGGTATAAATTCTGTTGCAATTTTGCAGCATTAAGTTCGTACCAAACAATTTGAAATGGAAGAATTAGCTTTGTTATTACATATGAATAAGTTGATTGAACACAATGAATTTGGGGAAAGGGAGGGCAGGTGATTTTAAATTTCATAAGTATGTACTAGTACTGGCTTGTTGGTTGCTTTAGAATGCATGTTTGAAAAGTTTTATTAAAAATTTCTATGAATCAAGTAATTTTTATATTGAATTCCAGCAATTTGGAAGTGTGTTGCAATTAAGAATTTTGTTGGCTCCAATTTAAATGGAAAATCACTTGATAATGTAGCTAGCCTCAAAACAAATTAATGGGAAAAAAATTTAAGAATCACTGGACTATTAATGTCATGACCAAAGAGCTTAGACATCCTACTTCAAGAACTCTTAACAGAAAATTGCCTAAATCTCTTAGAACCAGAAGGCAAAGTAGAAGTAGGAAGAATCCACCTGTCTTCTCATGAAAGAAACCTCAAAATCAAAACACCCAGGAACATCATAGCCAATATTCAGAACTTCTAGTTTAAAGAAAAAATAATTCAAGCAACCAGAAAATTTATCTTCAATGAAATAAAGGACTTCCAAGCATTCATGATGAGAAAAATAAAAAAGTAAACATGAATGAACAATGATAAAAGACTAATAAGGATAAATTACATACATTTGGATATGCGGAATCATCCATGATGATCTATGAACCCTAAAGAAATTCAATTAGACAAGGTCTGGGAATAGTTCTGTTAAGTCTTGATCTTAAGAAAAGAATAAAAAGAGAAAGGAAGAGGAATAAACTCAGGGGAAGAAAGGGAAAGAAGTAAAGAACAAATTATCTCATATTGAGGGTACACAAGTAGACTTCCATACTAATAAGAAAGGAGAGGTGTCGAAGGATGTGGGAAGCCGCTGTCACTTGAATACTCTGAACTAGCCAAAAGAAGAAAGAATATATAGATATTTGGACACAGATGCATTTCAGTCAATGAGGCAATAGAAGGGAAAGAAAAGCAGAGTGGGAGAATTTGAGGGAGAACAGACTTAAGGGAGTAATTAGTCCTAAGCAAAATAAATTCTAAGGATATACAGAAATAGTTATAGCCCTTTATAATGTGGCAAAAAATGGGACAATGTATAATCTGGGGGAGTGGATGAAACAAGTTATGATATGTAAATGAGACGGTACTATTGTGCTGAATTTTTATCAACAAAATGACCAATCAGTATTTCATGCAATTAATGATGGAACTTACTATGTACCTCCTGATACAAAGGCATAGGATTCAGAATGAAGAATAAGACAAAATTTTTTTGATGTGGCCAATGTAGAAATTTACGATTGACTCTATGTGTTTGTAATGGGTTTTGTGGGTTTTTTTGTATTAATGTGGGGAGAGGAATTGCACAGATCTTGGCTGATTACTGTTATAAAGAGGGATAATAATAATATGAGGCTTTTGAAGGTATAGATTGGATTTGGTGAGAGAGAGAGAGAAAGCACATTCTCACCCACAGGCCTCTATGTAGGTGCTGCTGGCAAAAGACTATGCCACTCCTCTCCTGATAGGCTTGCTAAACTGAGCCTGTCAGCTATCCTCTTTTAACAGTGCCCAAGCAGGGAACCACTGAGAAGTTGTATGTGTGGTTAACTTCTCTAGTTCCTCAACCTGGGGTTGGAATAATTGTTGATAAGGTCAGTTGGTGCACTGATGGGATAATGCTGTTGCAACTGACCTGTGATTGACTCCCCTTACCGAGGGCTATGGATATAATCACCACTCAAGAAAGATACTTTGAAACAAAACACTATTTACGTCTAGTTAGATGGGGTTAGGAACAAGGGTAAGGATGGAGGATTTGGGAACCTTATTGCTAATAGTCTAAGTTATGATCAAGCTGTAGAGATTGCTAGATCAGGTAGAGACTGGAGGTTCTTCACCCTCACACTAACTCTGGCCTGACTTGTGTAGGAAAATATAAGTAAGGTAATGGGGTCACCAGGGATATTATAAATTAACTAAGGGGTTTGTGGGAACACACTCTGGGATTTAAGAGAGACTTAACTGAACATTGAAGACTTGTACAGCTAAGTCACTCCCAACTGAAAAATAACAGCCAACTGTCACTCTGGCCAGAGGCCTTAAATTCAACAGACGAGGTAATAGGATGAAACTGGGTTTATTTAGGAACAACTAAAGGAGGGATAGGAATGTCTACTCTTGAACCTTAACACCTAATAACAAAACCCACAGGGACAGGGAAGGACTTATTCTACTACACTAATCTAAGGGATCTAAACTAACTGGGCCCAAGGAGCTGTAAATCGAGTCTCTGGGTTTCTGCCTCAAACCTGGAACCTGCCAGGCTTGAGTGTAGTTAGGACTTTGTGGCTTTGGGATTCTCACTGCAATCCACTGATGATCTCTGGATGCCAGGAGCTAAAGTTGTCTCAGGTACCAAGTAGAGAAGGTTTTGCTTGGAGCACTGTCCGCCAGTTCTCAAACTTCACTTCCTCCCTTCGTTCTGTAGATTTTGTCCTTTTGCTAGATGCCACACCACACAGGATCCCAGGGGAAAACAGGAAACAGGGTGTCCTTTGCTCTGAGGTCTCCCAGGCTGGCAACAGTTTTGCCCACCACTAATGGAGTCCACACTCAGGGCACAGACAGACTTCCTCCTCCTTCATTCCAACCTGGAATTCCAAGCTCCAGCTCCTTCCTGCTAGGTACTTCCTAATCAGTACATAATCAATACCTAATCTAATCTTCCTCACAACACTTGACTGGCACCAAGCCAAAGATTAGGGAAGGCTATTGATGATCTTTGAATGACAGTATCACTGTTCTCTCTCTGCTCTATTGACAATGATGGTAATTGCTCTCTAGCTCTCTCAGTAAGGCAAGTTGGGTTGCAGGTACAAGCCTACCCTCCTGTTCGACCTCCCACTTCCCAAGTTCTGCTCCAGACTGAGCCAACTTGTGCTTGCCTGGTGGGTATTTATAGGGTCGGTTCCAACTGACTTTTGCCCTGGCCCATGGCACCTGGGTACATTCTGAGGTGCTCAGCTGCCAGTCTTGTCACTCAAAGGTGGTGTCCATCTTGTCCCAAAAATTCAATACAATATTACATAAATATACATAAATGTGTATGTATGTGTATATATATTTGTATGTATAAAGAAATCTTGTGACTTCTGATCACAATGGCCAACCATAATTCCTGAGGACCCATGAGGAAACATGTCCACCTCCAGATAGAAAGCTGATGGACTCAGGGTGCAGCCATTCTTTTTAGACATGGGCAGTGAGAAATTTTGTTTTGCTCAACAATCCATTTTTGTTACAGAAGTTTTGTTTTTCTTGTTTTCTCAGTGTGGGGAAGAGGAGAGGGAAGTGGGAGGCAGAGAAAGCTGATCTATGAAAATAAAATTTTAATTAAAAAAATAAACTAAAGTAGAAGTGAGGAGGGTATACATTCTACAAAGCAGGGAGCAGCCTTTACAAATATATGGAGGCAAGTGGATTTTAGCTTGGAACAGACTGGGAAGGTGAGCGATTGTGAAATATTTGATAATATAAACTGGAATACGCTTGGAAAACGCTTTTAAGTAGTAAATTGGAATTTATAGTTTCTCCTAGAGACAATTAGGGAGCCATTGAAGAATTTTTGAGGAAGAGAATGACATGTTCAGACCTTGACCTTGCAAATATTGTTTTGGTGACAAAGAGAAGGATGAATTTAGGAGAAGAAAGATTAGAAGCAAATAAACCAATTAGCAGATTATAACAATTGTCCAGATAAGAGCATTGGAGGGCCTGAAACAAGAACCAGTTAATGGCCTCATAGATGGAAGTAAAGGGAAGTAGATGGAATGGCCTCATAGATGGAAGTAAAAATAGGAGAGATGATGTGGAAATAGCATATAATGGGCTGAGCATTAACTCAGCCCATTAAAAATACCTCTACTATTATATATTATTATTATAGTATACATTTTTAATATTCTTAAACTTATACTTAAAGTTTCTTTCATTAAACCTGGTTTTTTAGGTTCCTTTCTGAGGATACTAAAATCAATCAGTGTTGTTTTTTTGCCTTGAGCACTCTTTTTAAGGTCAGCTTTTCTCTGAGGTAAACAGAGGAATTTGCAAAATGTTCTCCACCATAAATAGAGGGAGATTTTCAGAGGTGATATTTTTTTTTAATTTAGAATATTTTTCCATGGTTCCATGATTCATTATTTCCACTCCCTTCCTCCCCCACTTCCCTTTTCCCTCCTGGAACTGACAAGCAGTTCCACTGGGTTATACATATATCATTGTTCAAGACCTATTTCCATGTTATTCATAATTGCAGTAATCTTTTAACATCAAAACCCCAATCATATCCCCATTGAACCACGCGATCGATCATGTTCTGCATTTTTGTTCCCACAGTTCTTTCTCTGAATGTGGATAGTGTTCTTTCTCATAAGTTCCTCATTCTTGATGGAAAAAGAATAGCTATTGCTGGTGAATGAGATTTTTAAAGAAAGGAAAAAAAATCTCAGAGTAGAAAAAAATTAAAACCAAGTCACTAAAAGAAAGTGAAAGGGCTTTCAGTCATAGAAAGTGTTCATGCATTGCTTTGCTGCTTGTTACAGTTACTTTAGTTTTCACTCTGTTCAGGTGCACACAAAGTTACTTTGCCATCTTAGATCTCCAATTCATGTTCCAACATCTTGGTCCTCCTCAGGTCCTCCACTGTTCCCATAGTACCTAGCCAGAATAAATGCTCAAGAACAAGCCATATTTGCTGAAATGTATCTCCATGGGATTCAGTTAATAAAATGAGCATCAAAGTATAATTCTTTTCTCTCTAAAGTACTAAGTGAACTGTTAAATCCAGAACCACCTCCGCCTTAAATATTCTAATGACCACCTGTGCCCAATCTGTGGAAGTGCCTTTGAACTCTTATTGGACTGATCGACCTCAGCCAAACACCATACTCTGATCCCAACATTGTCTTCTTGGAATATGAAGGACAAACAACGACAAAACTAAGTGTAAGAAGCAGGACTCGGTGGAAACAATTTCAAAAATAGAATTGGAAGATCCCAAGATGGTGGCCTTGAAATCTATCTTAAAAAATTTTTTTTGAGAGAAATATAAAGTGCCTATCAGAAAATGAGTCTTATCATTAATGGGGCAGCATAGTAAGTGAGTTCCCTTGGCCAGTGTTTCTGAGGTCAGTTCCCCCCCCATTGACAGCAGAGTGTGCAAAATGCCCTCTGGCCATGAAACTCAAAAGGATTTCCAAGGTCTTTTGTAGGATTTCTTAGACATGCAGTCCCAGGTCTTTTGTGCCTGACTGAGAGATGATACCAGATGTGTCACTAGCAATGCACCTTCAGGCCATAAGCACTGAGGATATGGAACCCCTTCCTTAAGTGTCCTGGAGCATGAAGGTATGAAACTTGCATACTGATTAGTACATGTTTTCAAGTCAATCTAAAGAAGCAACTGAGATGGGTCTGTCACCTTCTAGGGGAAGGGATAGAGCCGAGTCTGTAGAGATCACCATTTGCATTTTATACTCTGAGCAGTGTGTTGCCTCAGGAAGATTAAGTGAAGAACAGCCTTTGTCTCCAGACATGGTTGGGGCCAGCTGGGCTACATAATTCAAATCGGCATCTTCGGCAGGGATATTGCCCAGTGATCCCATGTAATCCTTTTCTACCTTTGGTAAATGCTCAGGGGGCTCCACAGACCTTATTGGGTCTGTGGGTATCATCTGAATAGGACTACAAGAACCCAAGTCAGATGCTGCTTGACAGTAGGTGAAGTTCTCAAAACAGATGCAGGATTGAGGGTCCAAAGGATCTTTTCCCGTTGGAAGGAGGTAAAGATAGGCAGGCTTGGTGGTCTCATTCCCTACAAGTAATGTACTTGATCCCTGTGTTTTACTTATTTCTGACCTGTTTATGACTTCAATGGCATCTGGAATACAGTCATTGGTATTCAGTATGGCCTGATGAATATTGCCCTAGAAAACAATCAACAGAATAGTTGCAAAATCAGGCGAATGTTCAAAGTTTAAAAAATTAACCTGGTTTTAAACAAACATTTCTCATTCTAATTACTGACTGGGATGATGCTTCAGAGTTTTTTTCCCCCCAAAGATATTTTATTTTCCCAATTACATGTAATAATTTCGAACATACATTTTCTGAAATTATAAGATCTAAATTGTCTCCTTTCCTCCTTTCAATTTGATCTGAGTTATACGTGTATTATCATGTAAAACATACTATCATATTGGTCATTGTTATAAGAGCTTCAGAGTTTTTATCCTGATCATAGAAGCTAACTTCATGTGATGGTTTATAAATGAAGGAACCAAGCTATTTTTAACCTTTTTATTTTCTTCTTTGGGAATAAAACTAGACAGTCCCTTTCCATCCTCCTTTTCACATTTGTCCCCCTCAGAAACATTTTTCCTTACTTTTCTCCACAATTCTAAGGAAAGCAGTATTGGATTTGGGGTCCCTTACTGCTATAAATCTATGATTCTATATATTATACAATATTCTTGATTAATTTTTTCCCTATGGAAATCTGCCTTTTCAACCCTTCTGTTCCTTGAAAAAGCAAGAAAACAAACCCTCAATTATAACCATGTAGTTATAAAGTAAAACAAATTCTTGCATATCAAATGTATATACATATAAATACATATACATGTATAAATATCAGAGTGCATGTATATACATGCATATATATGTGTATGTAGCAATAAATGTTTGTGTATACTGAACCATTACCTCTCAATCAGGACAAGTGTAGTTGTTTCATAAGTCCTCTGAAAGAGTTGTTAGTCATCGTGTTGATCAGTTATTAAATTTTTCTCAGTTACTTTTATCACATTGCTCTTGTTTACCTATATAAATTATTTTTCTGGTTCTCCTTACTTGATACTGCATCAGTTCATAAAAGTCTTCCCAAATTTTTCTGAAATCATCTACTTCACCATTTCTTATAGCAAAATAGTAGTACATCATGTTTACATAAATATTATTTGTTCAGCCATTCCCCAACTGAAGGATAATCCTCTTAGTTTCCAGATCTTTGCCACCCCCATAAAAGTTGCTATAAACATTTAGGTTCATATAGGGCTTGATTCTTCTTGCTTTAATCTTTTTGGAGTATAGATCTAATGCTAGTATTCCTAGGTCAGAATGTATACACATTTTAATAGCTTTTGGGGCATGGTTACAAATTCTTTCTAGAATGGCTGGTCCATTCCACAGAGATACTAGTTAATGTGCCCATTTCCCCCCACCCCCTCCAAGATTCATCATTTTTGCAGTTTTTTTTCAACTGCGAATTTGATAAGGTGAGCTAGACCCTCAGAATTTTTTAAATTTGAATTTCCCTAATTATTTGTGATCTATGGTGTTTTCCCCCTGCCCCCATATAATTGTGGATAGCTTCTATTTCTTCCTCTGAATCTGCCTATTCATATTCTTTGACCACTTATTAGTTGGGGAATCAGTTTTATTCTTATAAATTTGAATCAGTTCCCTTTAGATCTTCCTGTATCCATAGATGGTCTGCCAGTTAATTTACTGCTCTCTAAATTGTCTATGATGTTCCCCTTTATGTCTAAATCAGGTTCCCACTTAGAGTTTATCTTGATACACAGTATGAGATACTAATCCATCAGTAGTGTCTGCCAGGCTGCTTCACAGTTTTCCCAAAAGTTTTTGTTAAAAAGGAAGTTCTTACTCCTATAGCTAATCTTTAGTTTTATCAAATGCTAGTCTGTTGTGCTCCTTTGCTTCTTTATATCATGTGCCTAATCTGTTCCACTGATCCCCTTCTCTGTTTCTTGACCTTTAGCAAACTGTTTTGAGGATCAGTGTTTTCTCCTGTAGTTTGATACAGCAGCTAAGTGCCCTTTCCCCAAACTCACCTTGAATTTCATCAGTGACAGGACACTGCTCTTATAAGGGTCTGGAATATCAGGGAAGCACTTCTCCTTCACCCTAGAACAATAGTGAAATTGGTATTAAATGATCAATATGTGAAAATATTGCTATATGAAATCATTTTAAACAAAAGTTATCTTTTTCTCCTCATTTACACACACTAAAAATGATAAAGACTTCATTAAATAATTATCTATGTTTTCTTTATCCCATTCCTCTTATTTTTTTCTTCCTAGAAAATCACTGATTTTCTTTCTTTTAAATAAACTAATTTGTTGGTCGATTACATCAAAATTGCTAGTTTCTCCCTCCTTTTTTCCCTCCCCGTATTAGAAGAGGCATTCCTTGACCAAAAAAAAAGTATATATAAACTATGCCTTTTGTGATTTTATTGCTTTTTTTCTCTTGGTTCTACTCATTTCACTTTCACATAGGTCTTTCCATTTAAAAAAATTAATTAGCCTATTCATCATTTCTTATGGCACAGTAGTATTCCATCACAATCATGTACTACAACTTGTTCAGCCATTCCCCACAAATTGATGGGCATCCCTTTGATTTCTAGTTCTTTGACACCACAAAAAGAATTGCTACAAATATCTTAGAACATATATAGTTTTTTTTTCCTTTTTCTGTTATCATGTGGGATACAGACCCAATAGTGAGTAGAACAGCTGAGTCTAAGAGTATACACAGATTTATGCCTCTCTGGGCATAATTCCAGATTGTTCTTAAAATGGTAGTTCAGTTTACAGTTCCACCAACAGTGTATTAGTGTCCCCATTTTTCCACATTCCCTCCAACATTTCTTATTTTTTCCTTTTATCATTTTAGCTAGTGAGATATTTCAGAATTGTTATGATTTGCATTTCTCTAACGTGTAATGATTTAGAGCAGTGATGGGCAAAATTTTTAAAGAGGGGGCCAAAGGAAAGGAAATGCTCATCTGTCAGTCTGTTTCTAAGGCAACTCTTTCGAAGTTTCATTGTATTGTATCCTATTCATTATATTCGTTAGATTAGGAATAATGTCATGGCAGGCCCGGTAGAACATTTCAAGGAGCCACATCTGGCCCGTGGGCAGTAGTTTGCCCATCACTGATTTAGAGCATTTTTTCATATGACTATATGTAATTAGTGATTTTTTTCAAATAAATTCCAACTCATTCCTTCTAGTTTCAATAAAGCATACCTTTGTCTCAATAGGAACACTTACCAATGAATTTTCATGTTGAACCCAATGATGAGCAGCAGAGAAAAGAAGGCCAATAGAATTATTATAGTCATCAGTAAATTGGCTGAAGAAAGAAGAATAATTTTTCCTTGAACAGCTTTCTCTTCTGCTATAAGCTTAATATTAAAATAAGTTTGCATGTAGAAAATAAAATTTATCAGTCCTTATATTCTACCCAGCAGAAATTTAATTTTTTCCCTTTCCAATATTGATGCTCTTTTACATATTGTCTTTTTTAAAAAATATTTGACCTTCTGTCTTAGAACCAATACTGTAAGTTGGTGCCAAGACAGAAGAGTGGTAAGGGCTAGGCAATGGGGGGTTAAGTGAATTGCCCAGGGTCACACAGCTAGAAAGTGTAGAAGACCACATTTGAATGCAGGACCTCTTATTTCTAGGCCTGGCTCTCAATCCACCTAGCTGTCTTCTATGTCCACTGTAACTTTAAAAAAAAAACAAAAACCTTACCCAATAGATAAGTGGTGAAAGGATACAAACAGTTTCAAAAATTGAAATATAAAAAAGTTTTAAATTGCAATATTAAGAGAACTGCAAATTAAATAACCCTTTAATTCAGAAATGATGGGAATAATCAATACTGGAAAGACTATAGAAAGATCAGCACATTAATAACCTTAGTAAAACTGCAATTTGGTCCATTTTTTCTAGAAAATAATTTGGTATTATTCTAGAAAAATTACTGACCTATTCATACCCTTTTTCCTAATTATTGGATTAGTGAACAGATACCCTCAAGGAAGTCAATGAAATCTGCTTCCTCTACCCATTTTCTGATTTGATTTGCCAGATGAGGCAAATATATTTTTTCTGCATTAGGAACTTGCATGAAGAGTTTTTAAAACGCATTTCTATATTTATTTTACCCTCTCTTGATTCTCTCTGCATATTCTATCCTCATAGCCTTTACCTGGAAGAGACTGCCCCCATATATCCATCCCTGTCTCCAATACCACCTTTTCCCTCCCAGATAACCGTGTCTTCCCTTGCTGAAATCCTCTTCTTTCAAGGTCCAGCTCACATATTGTGCATCTCCTTCATGAAGCTGTCCGTGATCTGCTCTTCTCTTTTTTTCTCATGAGCCACTCCAACTACCCTCACACTGTACCTCGAATTATATTTGCATATATGTTATAAATCCTTTAAGGAAGAAGATTATATAATTGTTCATCTTTGTATTTCCAGGGCCTTGAACATAGTGTCAAAAGTGTTTGCTGAACATATGGTTAAGTGTTAAATCATTCAGAACATTTAAATTCCTAAGTCAATTCAAGATACTGTCTATGGATGTGATGGAGACTTCCGGTTAAGATGGCAGCAGAGTAAGGAGCAGCCGCTCGATCTCTCCTAACCGATGCATACAAGACTCCTCAAGGGGACATAAAAACGAATCCAGACGAACGAAGGAACCCCACAACAGGTCGCAGCATTGAAGGTACACAGAATCGGGGCATTTCCACGCTATAAAGGGGTGAAACAGCTCTCACTAAAACACAAGAGGAAGAAGCCCTCCCACCCCCACTCCTCCCGCCCCACACCACGCACAGCACCAAGGCCAACGCACAAGAGTGAAAACAGGAGTGAGGCAACTGGTAAATCACTAGCAGCCCCAGGACTTGTACCTGTGAGTTGCCAGACGTGGGACCCCAGGTGGCTGGGGGGAACGCACGGACTTTCCCCAGCGTCTACAGGGGTGAAGGCTCTGCCCCGGCTGGAATCCGGGTGGAATAAAGATCCCTAAAGCAGGGACTTCCCCCAGCTTCTACTCAGCGAAGGCAGTGCCCCGGGAGGAATAAAGATTTCCAGCACAGGCTAGGACATCCAGTGAGGACCCGGGGCAAACGGGAGCAGCCCCCGAGACCACTGAAGGAGCCTCGGACAGAGGGGCAGACCAGGGACTACCAGGAGGCCTGACCCTGCGGACAAGAAGACCGGAGCTATCGGAAGCTTAAAAAGTGCAAGCAGACCCTGAGTGTGAAGACAAAGCTGAAAAGGGGCGGGGCTAACAATGGCAAGCAATAAGGAAGCCCAGAAGAAAAAGATTACCAAGAAAAACTTTGGAACACTCCACAACTTCTACACAGAGAAAATCCAGACAACAGAGGAGGGAAAACAAAAATCCAAACCTCCCCCAAAAAATGAAAGCTGGTCACAAGCTATGGAAGAGTTCAAAAATTAAATATTGAGGAAGATGGAAGAAATCTGGCAAGAAAATAATAGTTTAAAAGGCAGAATCTCGATTTTCCAGGTTAAGATGGCGGCAGAGTAAAAAGCAGCTCTTAACCTCTCCTGACCGAAACACACAAAACTACTCAAGGGGACATAAAAACAAGTCCAGACGAACGCAGGAACCCCACAACAGGGTGCAGCATGGAAGGTACGTGGAATCGAGACATTTCCATGCTATAAAGGGGTGAAACAGCTCTCACTAAATCGTGGGCTGAGCAACCACCCCACCCCCACCCCCTCCACACACACCACCTATAGTGCCGAAGCCAGTTAAAAAGAAATAGAGCAAGTTTGGGGCACCCATCGAGTCATTGGCAGCTCCAGGGCCTGTTCCTGAGAGCAGCAAGATTTGGGACCCCAATAAGCCAAAGAATGCACGCGAAATCTGAGCGCAGGAGCAGAGTGCAGGAGCGGCGGAGGCGTGGGTGGAGGCAGACACAGCCATGAGCTAAAGCTCTGAAACCCTGAGAGGGGAACCAGCGTAGGCGGGTATACAACTGTGGAAGCAGCGCCCTGAGACTTGTAAAGGAACCTCCAGCAGAGGATCAAGCAAGGGGGTCCACCAGGGGGCTTGACCTTGGAAAAAACCAGAACTCAGACCTCAGGAGCCAAAAGACCGCGGACAGACCTCGAGCGCGAGGAAAAAGCTGAGAAGCTGCTGGGCAAAAGATGGCTACCCAGTCTCAGGAAGTTCAGAAGAGAAAGATAAACAACAAGAAAAAGAAGTCTTTAACACTCGACAACTTTTACACAGAGAAAATCCAGACAACCGAGCAAACAGAGGAGGAGAACAAACAAGCATCCGGACCCTCCTCAAATAAGGAAAACGGGTCACAAGCTATGGAAGAGTTCAAAACTGAGATTCTGAGGAAGATGGAAGAGATCTGGCAAGAAAATAACAGTTTAAAAGGTAGAATCTTGCAATTGGAAAGTGAGGCTGAGAAATCAAATGAACTGATAAGCAAAGTGAACCAGATTGAAAAAGAAAACCAAAAGATCATAGCTGAAAATGAAAAGTTTAGAGCCGAAAACCAGTCCCTAAAGGCTAGAATTGAGCAATTAGAAGCTAATGATCTCTCAAGACAACAAGAACAAATAAAACAAAGTCAAAAGACAGAAAAAATAGAAGGAAATGTGAAATATCTCAATGTGAGAGTGACAGACCAAGAAAACCGGTCTAGAAGAGACAATTTGAGAATAATTGGTCTTCCAGAAAAACCAGAAATTAATAGAAACCTGGACTCCATACTAAAAGAAATTATTCAGCAAAATTGCCCTGAAGTCCTACAACAAGAGGGCAATATAGACATTGAAAGGATTCATAGAACACTCACCACATTCGATCCAGAGAAGAAAACGGCCAGAAATATAATTGTCAAATTCAAGAGCTTTCAAGCAAAGGAAAAAATCTTACAAGAAGCCAGAAAGAGACAATTCAGATATCAAGGAACACCAATCAGGATCACACAGGATCTGGCAGCCTCCACGCTAAAAGACCATAAGGCTTGGAATACAATATTCAGAAAGGCAAGAGAGCTGGGCCTGCAACCACGGATCAACTACCCATCAAAATTGACTATATATTTCCAGGGAAAAGTATGGGCATTCGACAAAATTGAAGAATTCCAAGTATTTGCACAGAAAAGACCAGGGCTAAATGGAAAGTTTGATATCCAACCACAAAAATCGAGAGAAACATGAAAAGGTAAATAAGAAACAGAGGGGAAAGAAAGAAAACTTATAATTTTTAAATTTGCCTTTTTAAGGGCCTCAGTAAGATCTAATTATATGTATTCCTATGTAGAGAAATGTTATGTATAATTCTCTGTAGTGAACTCTATTCACTATTATAGTATCCACTATTATAGTAATCAGAAGAATAATTCACA
>NC_058130.1:379240783-379312928 GCF_016433145.1 Gracilinanus agilis
GAAGAAAGGGAGAAAGGAAGGAAAGAAGGAAGAGAAAGGAAGAAAGGAAGGAAGAAAGAATGAAAGAAAGAAAAAGAAAGAGAAAAAAAAGAAAAAGAAAGAGAAAAGAAAGAAAAAGAAAGAGAAAATAAGAAAGAAAGGAAGAAAGAAAGAAAGAGGAAGAAAGGTAATAAGGAAGAAAGAAAGAAAGAAAAGAAGGAAGGAAGGAGGAAAGGAATGAAAGAAGGAAGGAAGTTAAAAAAGAAAGAAAAGAAAGAAGAAAAGAGAAAAAAGAATGAAAAAAGAGAAAGGAAGGAAGGAAGGAAGAAAGGAAAGGAGGAAGGAATTTACAGTTGATATAGGATGATTTTTCGGTACCATACTATAGATACTTGTATATATTAAACAAGATTTACTGAGTTAAAGAATTTACAGTCTGATATGATTCCCATTGCAAGGAAGCACCTCAAGATGTTCTGTCTAAAGAAGAGCAGCAGCATCAGTGCCTACCTCATATCCAAATGTGTGGACAACACATCGTTCTAAAAGAATTCAGTACATGTAAACTAGTTTGCACATATACTATGTGCTACCTGAAGAATCTCAAAGCTAGCCTTATAGGACTCTGGGAAAAGAAAGCCCAAGTTTCAGCCCAGGTGTTCCCAATGAACAGATGTCAGCTTTCAGGGAAATGAAAGTACATGCATTTCCCCTGAAATGGGACATTGTGAACATCAAACTCTCACAATGCACTTTACCTGGCTAGTTTTCACCAAACCAAGGTGCCTATGAGGCAGCTCAGACATTCTAGTCTAATGGGCTTAGAATGCGGGCAGACTTATCAAAGGAAGGAACTTCATCTAGTCAGGCATTAGCATGGAGAAGTAATCTATTACCAGATTTGATGATTGCACTGGTGGTATTGGGGCTGAATTTCTTCCACTGGAAGTCACAGATTGCATCCTGGGGATGGTTACACCAATCCACAACATAGCCTTCAATTTCTCTTGGGTCAGGTTTCCAGGATAGATATATTCCATCCCCTGTGCCATTAACTCTATCTTCTTCTATGTTTCCTGGAGGAAAACATTGCTTTCATTTTAATTCACTGCACACTTTAAGTCCCCAGAAAAATGAACTTCTAAAGCACGATTTCAAAAAGAAGTACAAATGTTCAATTTGACAAACTTTTATTTAGTATTTACTATGTTCAGGGCACTAAGCTAGGGGATACACAGATGAAAAATGACAAGTCATTGCCTTCAGCCTTAAAAATATAGGAAAATACATATATCATGTACGGAATTAAGTGTGATATAAGATAAAATGTGACAAGGAAAGAGAAGAGGGAAGAAGATGAAGCACTGAGGCCCAGACAAGTAAAGCAACTTGCCTAATGGTCTCTAGGAACATTTAAGGAGGGAGAAGTGTCTCTAACATAGACTTAGTATATTGGGATTATTTGGGGGTGGGGAAAAGTATCAAGAGGCTTATTAATGAGTCCCATTACTTTCAGATGCTTTTCTGACCATGTGACTTGCTTCTAAAGATGCAGAAGAGGCTTTCAGATACTCCTTATTTCTTCCACTAACTGAAGATGGAAGTTAAAAGAAAAGAGAATTTTGGAAATGAATTGCTGCCTTAGAAGATGCAGTGAACGGAGTATTGATTTTGGAATTAGAAGATCGAAGTTGAATCCCAGCTCTGTCCTTCTTTTGTGAGGAAAGTGAGGAATATCATGGTGGATAGTGCTCTGGAGCTGGAATCAGGAAGAGCTGAGTTCAAATTGAGTCTTAGAATTAATTAGCTTTATCACCCTGTGGAAGCCACTTAAACTCTTGGCCTCATTTTCCTGATCTGTAAAATGGAGATAATAATAGCACTTATATCCCAAGGCCATGGTGAAGTTAAAATTTTATGTTTTTTGTAAACTTTAAATTGCCATATAAATGCTAGCCATATATGATGACCTTGGGAAAAGATTTTCATCTCTTCTTACTGGCTTACCTGGATTCCTTTAAGCCCTACTAAAATCTTATCTTCTAGCAAGACCTTCTCAACTCCTTTTAATTCTAGTGCCTTCCCTCGCTTAATTAGTTCCTGCTTATCATGTAGCTTGTTTGCATACCATCCTTTGCTTGTTGTCTCCCTCATTAGATTGGGAGTTCCTTCTAGGCAGGGACTATTTTTTATCTTCTGTTGTATTTTGTTGTAAGGTGCTTCGTAAATGTTGACTGACCTACAAAAAAATACTTGAGCTCTCTGAGCCTCATCTGTAAAATGAAGGGGTTGGACAAGGTAACTTCTAAAGGATCCTTCCAGCCCTAAATCTAAATTGTCATCCTAGGGCAGCAATAGAGGATAGGATATGGCTTTCTGGACCATGGCTTAAAATATGAGAATATAGACTTTGGGACTGAAAACATGGAGACTCTCAGATTTGATTGGGAGAGGGTTTAAACTGAAAGAGGAGGAAGGGAAGTGCATAAACCATGACCAGATCAGGCACTAGAGAAAGGTAAGGGTATTTCATGGAAAGAAGAAAAGCAAGAGAGGTAGCTGGTAATTCACAAAAGACAATTAGAAAGAAGGGCAGAATTGATTTATGGCATCTGATATCTAAATACGATCTCATAGTTTAACATAAGGGTAATAAAGTGAATCAGAGATGTATTATTTGTAGCTATTTTATATAGCTATGTGTACATATATATGCAGATATGTTTATCTATCCATCTTTCTGTCTGTCTAGATGGATGGGCATATAGACAGACAGACAGACAGACAGACAGACAGATAGATAGATAGATAGACCCATTCCAGTACTCTCAGATGGGATGACTGAAATGCAGCAATGAAAGGCTATTATCCCCTGTTCAAGAGGAATATAATGATAAAGAATAGATAAGTCTTTGATTCTATGTGCTTGTTTGAAGAGCACTAGATCTCTGCCAAATCATGTGAGAAAATGAGAGAGAGAGAGAGAGAGAGAGAGAGAGAGAGAGCCAGTTTCAAGAAGAACTCTCTACGGAGTCATCTGAATGGCTTTTATGGTGGAAGAAAGATTAGATTTGTTGTGCTTGGCCCTAAAAACAAAACCAGAAAATGAAAATGTGGTCATTAACTATATGAGGAAGTCTTCTGCATAGAAAACCCAGTTGAAAGGCAATGACACTAGACTTTAGAGCTAAATCAAAGAGATTTTCGTTCTCTCTCTCTCTCTCTCTCTCTCTCTCTCTCTCTCTCTCTCTCTCTCTCTCTCTCTCTTTCTCTCTCTCTCTCTATTTCCCCAACTGCCACTTGAAGCCATGTAGATTCTGGCTGGCGAAGGTGAGGCTAGTTGTGGTCAGACCATCTATGTTCACATCCTCTCTGCTCTCCTCCTCCTGAGCCTCTGGACTTTTAAAGTAACTCTAAACCCACAGCCTTCACACCCTGGAGATACCTTTGCCCCTTCATACCCTTCCTTTGATGGGTGAGTTCTTGCCCAGAATCATCATTACAAGAAATACCTAGGCTACTTCTTCTTCTTGTTCATATTGACTCTCTGGACTTTTCCAATTTCCTGCATATATACCCTCTGCCTTCCAGATCTGCTTTATGTGTTCTCTTCTTTCATTATGATGTAACCTCCATGAGGATAAGAACAGCTTTGTTTTTTGTTTTTTTGTTTTTGCTTGTATTTGTAAGCAGTGCTAATGTTCAGTGCCTGGCATGTAGCACACATCTAATAAATGCTTACTATATCTGCCTTTATTGCCATCCGCTGCTTAGAAGTGAAGAAAAAAAGATACATCTCTTCTTGTTCTCCTGTTGTTACTGAGAAGTATTCTGCTAGAGACATTGAATTGCAGAGGGGTGTTTTGCCAATTTTAGGGTGAATGGCTGTCTTTCCCTAAAAGAACAGAATACTTCTCTGGCAAAAGGCATCAGCTAAGCCTGCAGTTGGAAGTGGCAGACACTACAACTGCTATTGAGGAACAGCTTAGATGTAGAACATCAGACAAATAGCCCAGTCAATCAATTTGCCTAGCTGAGCATCATATCCAGTGAGAAGAAAGTCCAACTCAACAATGGAAGTATCTGCTTATCACAGAAGCCATACCCATTGAGGACCTTTTATGAATAATTGCCAAGATACAAAGGGGATACTGAATTCTACAGTTCCATAAGTTTTTGTTTTTTGTTTTCAAACCCTTGCCTTCTGTTTTAGAATTAATACTGTGTATTGGTTCCAAGGCAGAAGAGCTTGTAAGGGCTAGGCAATGGGGGTTAAGTGACTTGCCCAGGGTCACACAGCTAGGAAGTGTCTGAGGCCAGATTTGAACCCAGGTCCTCCCATTTCTAGTCCTGGCTCTCAATCTACTGAGCCACCCAGCTGCTCCAAGTTCCATAGTTTTAAATGACCCTGGCTACATAGATTTCCTATATGTGTGCTTTACTTCTTTAGTGCTTTTAATAGGTACTCATTCACCCACGGTCAATATGTGTTCTGTTGGAATAATATGATTGAGATTTCTAGACACAAGGTTATATAAATATTATGTCTTTTTAGTTTTCAGTAAATATTTTGATAAAGGTTAATTGAGTATTTGTGATTAGCTTTTTAAAAAATTGGAAGTATACTATGGGAGTTGTGGTGAGGCAGTGAGATAGTACAGTAGATGGAGCACCAGCCCTGGAATTATGAGGACCTGAATTAAAATACAGCATCAGACATTTAATGGCTATGTGACCATGCTGGTCTCTGTATCTTCATCTGTAAAGTGACCTGGATAAGGAAATGGCAAATCACTCCAATATGTGCCATGAAAAGCCCAAATGGGGTCACAAAAAGTTGGACACGACTGAAAATGACTGAACAACAACAGTACCCCACTGGGGGCTCAAGAGCTATAATGTTTGTAGGTATAGTAACCCACATGGATTCGGAGGATGATGATTTGGTAGCCCTCCTTCCCATCCCAATTGTGATCCACATGCCAGGAGGGAGGGTGAGAAAGAAAAGGCAACAGAATTAGTGATGGAAGCTGGAGGAGGGCTGGCACTAACCATGAGAGGTGATACATATATTTATTACTTAATTATGTGTCTCAACCCCTTTCTAAAATGAAAGTTCTTTGAAGGCAAGGACTTTGTGATATTCCATCTGAGCACTCCTAGTGCCTTACAAAGTGCACTCTCTCTCTCTCTAGGTGCATATATTCCCAAATGAACTAAAATTATAATTTGCTACCCATGAAAAAGTTCTTGCTGATATGAGAAGTAACTAGCAATCCCCCTTACTTCTTCATTTGGAGAGAACATTTTATGCCAAAATTAAAAGATCATCACAATTTCCTATGAAAAATTTTTAAAAGGATATACTCACTGTTTTCAGTATCTCCAGACACCACAATGACTGAAGGGGTAGAAGACCCAGCACTATTGATGGCTTTAATGCTGATCTCATAAGGTTGTTGGTCAATCGTTTTTTCTGTGCCTGGTGATTCAGAAAATGAGATGTCCACCTTAGGCACGTCCCCCAGTGCTTCCATAACTATGCTATAATTTAAGATTTTTCCGTTAGCTTGAAATGTTGGTAGCGGCTGAAAAGAAATATTGAGAACTATTTCAAAATGGTCTTCACTCTACAGGCCATCTCATTAATTTTTTTTTCTCCCTAGAGATTTCAACTATTTACAGAACGTCAAATGAATATGTACACATTTATATGTTTTTGATTTTCACTGATACTTTTGTTTTCACTTTTGATTCATTTCTGAAAATATCCTTTCCTATCCATCCAGCAAGCAATATCTTATTAACAAAGATTTTTTTTAATAGGGGAAAAAAGTCAATACAGCAAAGCTAGCCAGTATCTTCAATGAGTTTGGCAGTATACATGATATTCCATATCTATTGTTCCCCACCTCTGCAATGAAGGAAGGGAGATACAATCTCCCACTTCTTCTCCATGGCCAAACTCAGTCATTATAAATTCACCATGTTTAATTTTGCTTTTGTTCTTGTTCTTTTCCATTTACATTGTTTTAGTTATTGTGTATATTCAAAGCACAGTTTTCTAAACCATCTCTTAAGTCACTTATTCTAATCTGAGGATTCTCAGTCAAGTAAAAAACTGCAATCGTTGGGGAGAGGAAAGTATAAGATCATAGGATTTAGAACCAAAGACACTGTTTGTACCCTGGCTTCCTCACTATGAACTTAGAAAGTAATTTCACTTTTGGGGACTTTTAACTTGTAAAAAGAAAAAAATGTGATACATGTGAAGCACAATAAAATGAAATATAATAAAATGATGCATGCATGCCTATATAGGGGGAGATCAGAGGAATGAGCAAAAAGAAAATAGGCTTGGGACACCACAAGGCATGACTGGATTGTGATAGCATTACTCTCTTTTTCTAGTTTTTCCTCTTGGCCTTCTCTTAATCCATGTATTTCTTCACTGTGTTTGGCATTTTCTTCCATTTACTTATTTCTCCAGACTTGAGCTCCAAATTATGTCTTCGGTCAGATGCTGCTCCCCATGGTAGTCTTAGGTGCTATAGACAAGGCCTGTCCTTTGTCCTCCTGGATTTTAGGTCAGTTTTCTGATTATTTGGTTAATAATTTTGGTCATAACCCCTTCTCAATCTTTTCTTCTTTTCATAGCCTAAACTCTTAGTTGATGCCAAAATGTGTTTTAAAAGGAAGTTCAAAAAATAATAGCAAATTATTGCTAACTAGTCACTGACTCCTGCAATGTTGAAGGAGTACAAGCATAGTCACTGCCCTCTGCCCTCTAAACTTTGGGATCCCAGAATAAAACTCTGGTTAATTCAACCTAATTATTGGCCGCAAACAAGCCAAAGTCTATAGTCTTTGACACAGCAAGCAGATCTGATCCTTGTGGTGAGATGAAACATATTCTTGCTTTTCTATAAGTGACCTTGGTTTTTTATACCACTGGCATTTCTGGATTCATGCCCTGCCTTCCTGCCCCCCCAAAATACACACCAAAAAACTCCCTTGTCTCAAGAACTAACCTCAGGCTTTGCAACTTTTTGCCTTCATGGTGCCCTCACTAGATGAGGGTTTTTCATTTATTCTTTCATTATTTTGTGTTCACTATTATTGGTTTTTCATTTATTCAAATATTAGCTTCTTTTGTGAACTTTTCATTTTCATTATTGTATATTTTGTTCTTCTGGTCCTGCTTATTTCACTTTACATTAGTTTACATCTTCCCATGTTTCTCTGAATTCTATATAGTGGTCTTTTTTTTTTTTACTGCCCACAATTACTTATTACATTCATATTCTATAGCTGATCAGACATTCCCTAATTGATAGGCATCCAACTTGTTTCTAATTCTTTGCTGAAATAGAAAATACTGGCATGAGTTATTTTGGTATGTTATTAGAATTTTCTTTCTTTGATAGAAGCTTACACCTCTCAGAAGCTCTGATTCTTAAGATTTGCACTAGGTTTCAGTGAAAATGAACTCATTGCACTTCCCACAGTTGCCTATTCTACTTCAAGATAATTCTGATTTCCAAAATATTTCTGAGGGACCTAGGAGAAAGAACGCTATTTAAATCTAGAGAAAGAACTGTGGGAGCAAAAACACAGAAGAAAAACAACTGCTTGATCATATGAGTAAATGGGGATATGACTGAGGATGTAGACTCTAAATGATCACTCTACTGCAAATATCAATAATATGGAAATAGGTCTTGATCAATGACACATTTAAAACCCAGTGGAATTGCACATAGACTATGGGGGTGGGTGGGAGGAAGGGAGGGAAAGAACATGAATCTTGTATCCCCGGAAAAATTGTCTTAATTAATCAATAAAAAAAAAAAAGATAATTCTGATTGCTAGGAAATGTTTTCTTACATTAAGCCTAATTGACTAGAGTTTCTACCCTTTGATCCTATTTCGGCCAGTTAAGACTCAGCAGAAAAATCCCTAATCTTTCCTTTTCATGGCAACCATTAAAATACTTAAAGTCGGTTATCAAGCCACCACCTCCACTCTGACTCAGTCCCCCACCAAGCCCTCTTTTCTTGAGGTTAAAGATTCTAAGTTCCCAATATGGCTTGGATTCTAGTTGCCATTCGGATCATTTTTCTGGAAGTGCTCCAGCTTGTCAATGTCCTTCTTAAAAGGAGGTTTACAGAGGTGAGACTATTCTTTTATTTTGTACATGATTTATCCTTTAATTTAGATTATTACAGTTTTAGAGTGTTTTGATTACCATTTTCTTTCTTACCATTTTCCGACTCAGATTGGATTTGCAGTTCAATAAGGATCTCAGAACATTAACACAAAACTACTGCCTAGCTGACTATTCCCTCCTACCTTAATGCTGAAACTGTGTAGGTCTTCTAATTTATCTCCATTCAATATTGTCTTATTAGACTGATCCCATCATTCTAACCTGTCCAAAGAGAGAAGTTTTGATTCTGCCATCTAACATGTTAACTAGCCTTGCTGACTTCCCATTATCAGCAAATTGGATAAGCACATAATCTATGTCTCCAACACAGTCACAAATAGAAATGTTGAGTAGTACAAAGGCCAGGACAGATTCATCTCCCCTGGGTACTCCACTAATGCTTTGTACAAATCCAGGCAAACTATTTCTGTGATCTTCCCATGATCTACTAGTCCTGTTAAAATGGGAAATGAAGTTAATCTGTCATGGCACACTCTGAATTAGGATATTCTAGTTCTTAGTGACTGCTGTTTCCCTCTCTAAATTCTCACAAACTCTATCTTTAATGATTTAATTTTGTCAGAAATTAAAATCAAGTTAACTAGTCTATAATGTAAATATTCCACTCTTTTCTAACAACAACAATGAATAAACCTTTTTCATTCTTGTGGCAACTCTCCCCTCTCCTAGGACTTTTTAAAGATTACCCATTATAATTCAGCTCTCATATCCACCAATTCTTTCAGAACTCTAGTATGTAGTTCATATAGGTCTAGTGATTGATTGACTGATATATTAAAAAAAAAAAACAAAATCCTTACCTTCCATTTTAGAATCAATACTGTGTATTGGTTCTAAGGCAGAAGAACAGTAAGGGCTAGGCCATGGGAGTTAAGTGACTTGCCCAGGGTCCCATGGCTAGGAAGTATCTGAGGCCAGATATGAACCTGGGACCTCCCCTCTCTGGATCTGGCTCTCAATCCACTGAGCCACCTAACTGGCCCCTTAGTTTCATCTGTGTATCCCCTAGCTTAGTGCCTTGAACATAGTAAATACTAAATAAAAGTTTGTCAAATTGAACATTTGTACTTCTTTTTTGAAATCACACTTTAGATGTGTGAGAGGCTGGTGAATCAGAGTTTGGTAACTGACTGAATGTTGTAGGGATGGATGGGAAAAGGACAGAGATCAAAGATGTCATTGGAGTTAAACCCTGGGAAAATGGTGATGCTTTTGATAATAAAAAGGGAAATCAGGAAAAAGGACAAGTTTTGGAAAAAAATGATGAACCAAGTCTGAAATGGAACATCCAGTGGGAGCTGTCCAGAAGGCATGTGGAAACCTGAGTCCAAGATAACTTACCTTCCAGAATAGTTTCACATTATATCCTCCTGAAACTGGCTGCACAGTTCTCCAGATGTCGAGAGACCCTGTCGGAGCTAAAATAAACCAAAGAAATGCTTTCAGGTCATGCAAGAGTCTCATAGTAAAACATTCAGGCTATCTCCAGTTTATATAAAGGAAATTTGCCCAACTTTCTACCACCCAATTTCTCTGCTCATTTGTGTGGGCTGCTGAACAATGAAGGAGGAAGGGGAAAAATTCTAACACTTACATTTATGCTCTATTATTACAACTGATATTTGACTGTTATAAGCCCCTCTATTTCCTCCCTCTCCCCATGTCTTAGCAATGAACCTCACCAAATAATTCACTGGAAAAAAAAGCAAAGCAATTCATTTTGAGTGCCCTCTTCATCCCAACTCTCCCTTCCAAATCAAATCTATATGATCCCCATTCTCTCTTCCTTTGCTTTAGTCTCAGAGAAGATATCACTACCAATACATCAGAAATACTTTTGGATTTCCAGTAGGTAATTGCTCTGACAGTTATCACCCTAATTCCCAACTAATAACATAGTTTTCAAGAATCAAAGGAATGGGACAGAGTAGGTTTTTTTTTTCAATTCTAAAATGAGAATTTTGGACTAAAGGACCTCTAAGATCCTTTTCAGAATTTGGGTTTTATAGCTTCCATGAAGACTGGGATGAACCTTAATAACTGGTGCTTCTAAAGGGTGCAAACTGCTGTCAAAAACACAAAGTTCCAACATAAGTGAAAGTTCTCATGCCAGCACTTTTTGTTAGAGCAAAATATTAGAAACAAACCAGGTGTCCCTCTGAACAATGTAGAGAAAATGAATGTAATGAAATATTAATGTGGAGTAAGAAATGACCAATGTATGGAATTCAGAGAAATGGAAAGATTTTTATGAACGGAGAGAGTGAAATAAACAGAATTAGGAGAACAACAGATACAACTACAACAATGAAAATGAAAAAAATCACTAGAAAACTAAGAACTCTTGAACAAATGGAAAACCAATAATGGTCCTAGAGAATAGATAATGAGACATTTCCTCTTTTCTTTGAAAAATTAGGAAGATAAGAGGGCAGAATGTTGCATCCATTGTCAGATACAATGGATTTTGTTAATTAAAAAAAAACCCTTTTTTTTGTCATAGAATCAGTTCTGTGCATTGGTTCAAAGGCAGAAGAGTGGTTAGGGGACAAGGGCTAGGCAATTGGGATTATGCAACTTGGCCAGGACCACACAGCTAGGAATTGTCTGAGATCAGATTTGAACCTAGGAGCTCCTGTCTTTAGGCCTGGCTCTTAATCCAATGAATATCTTAGCTGGCCCCCAGATAATCTTATTTATTATAAGAAAGGCTTCAATTTGGGAATGGGAAAGTGGGGAGGAGTAATGAGATAAGAGAGTGTGTACATCTGGAAATGACAGTGGGTTAAAACGAAAGATATCTGTAAACATTTCTTCTTCAGAAGAAAGAATATAAACTCCATAATTATGGCTAGGGATTGCGTTTTTCTCCTTCTTTGCATTCCTAGAGCCTCCTACAATGCCTTAGTCACAGTCAGTTCTTAATAAATGTTTATAGAATGAAATTGAATTTGGTCAATAGGGTTGGTTAATCTATAGAAAGCGAGCCAGGCAAATTCCATGATTCTAGAATCTCCCAGGGTGGTAGGCCACTATTGTTCTTTTGACTGATTTCCAGAAGTACAAAAGGTACAGTATTGGCCTCAATTGGCCTACACAGATGCTTGAATGGGCGCCAGGAGAGGTCAAGGCTGAAAAGCTTCCCTCTCTTATTATTTCCATTCTTGCCAAAATCATACACTCTTCCAAGTTAAATTGGAATTAAAAAACTAAAACAAAAACTTCTCCATCTGTGGCTGATCACTTAATAATGAGACATCAATTTGTTTAGCTTCACACAAAACCTGCACTTGGGGTTTCATTTTTGGAAGTTACAAACCTCCGAGTACATATCTGTAAAGTGCCTAGTTAACACAAATGAAATCTATGCCCACTTGAGATAAAAAAAAATTCAATGGGGGAAAAATCCAATTCCAAGTTCTTTGCTTGACTTAGTTGTTTGTAAATGGCTTGATATTCTTTTATGAAAAATTATCTCCTGGGACTTAAAATCAAGCTGTCAGTCAGAAAAAAATATATGTCCCTAACTCTTCTTTCTTCTAACAGTGTTTTCTAATACATCTGGAGGAAGAAGTCCTAGGATTTGCTTCCCCTTTAGGCATAGACTACTGTATGACCTTGGGCAAGTCACTTAGTAATTTGAGTCAGTCTCTAAAATTAACATGCACTTACTTCACCTGAGAGGCCAGAACAAATCAAGCTCTAAGATTTTTGATTCAATGACTACTTTTTATTATTAGTCATCATCCTGGGGAAAGTTATTTAGCTGTCATTACGATTGGTTACCAAGATTTTTATAGTAACAGGAAAGGTTCTGAATATTCACATCCTAAAGTGGTACCATCAGGAATGGGTAATGTGGTTCATATTTTTCAACTTCCTTTACTCCTTTTATTTACCTAGTAAAGAAATGTCTTCTTGTTCCAAAAAAACACTCAAAGCAATAAAAAGAACCAAAGAAGGCTCAAGAACCCAATGCAGGGCAAAAAAAAAGAAAAGCCACTGATGCTACAACTTAATCTTAAGCTACAACTTCCTCATGCTCAGAGTCAAATGAGATGTAGCAGAAGAGTACTGGAGTAGAAATCTAGAAGTCTATGGTTTAAATTCTTCCTTTCACACTTCCTGGCTGCATGACTGGGCAAGTCCCAAGGTTCTAGGCTTTGGATTCACTAGTGAGCATTCCCCTAATTACCATTCTCCACAGCCACCCCAATGGTTCTACTTTCTGGCAACCTCTTTCCTCTCTCTAGCTCTCAGAACCATAATCACATTCATATTCATATTCCTTGAAAATACATGCTAATCAGGGGCAGCTAAGTAACACCCCAGATAGAGTGCCGTGCCTGGAGGCAGGAGGACCTGGGTTTAAATGTGGCCTCAGACACTTCCTAGCTGTGTGACCCTGGGCAAGTCATTTAACCTTGTTTGCTTCAGTTTCCTCCTCTGGAAAATGAACTGGAGAAGGAAATGGTAAACCACTCCTGTCTCTTTGCCAAGAAAACTCCAAATGGGATCACAAAGAGTCAGACATGAATGAAAAACAACAAAAAGCTTTTGATATACATGCCTTTTTATTAAACTAATTAAGATGTCTGTGCTAATTTTTCAACAGTAAAAAGGGAATGACAAAACTTTTATACTGCTTATCTCATAGAACTTGCATGAGGAAAATAATTTGTAAATCTTAACCTTTTATATAAAGATGAATTAGCATTCACTTTGCATAATGCCTAATGAGCCATTCACAGAACCATAAAGACCCATGTTCAGATCCTGCCCCTGACACATCCTGACTCTGTGATTTTGAGGGCATCCTTTATTCAGCTTCTTACTGTCCCAGAAAGCTCTCTGCAATAGGGACTGGTAAAGCAGCTATCGGTCTGAATAATTGAAGGAGTTTCCTCACTAGAGGATTCCCTTCACCAGTGAAATCACAGGTCTGTATACTAGCCCCCACTCCTTTAAAAAAAAAACCCAAGATCACCCTAGTGCAAATATCAATAATATGGAAATAGGTCTTGATCAACAACACATGTAAAAGCCAGTGGAACTGCACATTGGCTATGGGAGGGGGATGTGGGGAAGAGGAGGGAAAGAGCATGAATCTTGTAACCATGGAAAATTTTTCTTAATTAATCAATTAAATAAAATTTGGAAAAAAAAAGAAAAAACCTAAACCCTTACCTTCCATCTTAGAATCAATACTACTGAGTATTGGTTCCAAGGCAGAAGAGCAGTAAGGGCTAGGAAACAAGCCCAAGGTTACTCAGGAAGTATCTCAGTCCAGTTTTTAACCCAGGACCTCCCATCTTTAGGCCTGGCTTTTCATCCACTAAGCCACCTAGCTGCCTCCCCACTCCACCTTCCTTTTAAAATTACATGTTTGATACAGGAACTGTTTTTAGAAATATGTCAATTAGACCACAAAACCCTAATGTTTTCCTTTCATTATTTAAGTTTTAGGTAGAACCATGAGCCTATAGGGCAAGTCACAAGCAACAGTGTCTTAGAGTTGCATGCAGTGGACCAAATATACCAGCTTCCTTGGTGGTGAAGTTTTTGCTGCTCCATTCACTCCATTTCCAAAAGTGGTTGGCCGTGCAGCAGCGTACTCTAGTTGAATATCCCGTGTAAGGTTGTAATTCTCTCAAAGTGAATTCAGAGTTGGAAGTATTGTACTGATAAATAAAGAAGAAATAATAAACAGAGCTTTCGTTAGTATGCATTATCCTAAAGCTAATGCCACAGGAAAAGCAGGATAACTGGGGTCTTGTTCAAAGTTACAGAATTTAGAGGATCCTGATAGCATTTATTGTCCTTCAGCAGCACTGAAGCTATAGAACTTAGTACCTGGTTAGCAATTATATCTATTAAAACCGGAAGACTGCCAAATGTTATTCTGGGGTGAGCTCCTCTCATCTTGTGCTCACCATTCCCCCAAAGTGCCTTCCTATCAGTATTCCAGAATCTCAGTCTTACCTTCTCATTTACAAAGAAATGAAGTGCCTTTTATCCCCTTTGTCCCAAGGACATTTTCTGGTCCATGACCCAGACACAAAAATTCCTAGTTACAACTCTAGTCAGATCTATCACTCTTTGGAGTGAAATCTCTCAACTATGAGACATTAATTGCACAGACTTTTTCAGTGGATATCCAGCCACGCTATATGTCCTTTAATGCCAGAGGTCAAGAAAAAAAATCTAAATAACTTTCAACAGTTAAACTCCATGAGCCACGAACCACTTCTTACCTGTACTACTTTTCCATCATGATAGACTTCAATTTGACACAAAAAACTGAGCTTTTTTTGGTCAGGAATCATTTGCCATGTCAATGTTGCCTCTGTGGCATTTACATTTTCAACAGATATTTCACGAGCATGCTTTGGATGAACTGTCAAAAAAGGGAAAAAAAAGTGAACAAAGATCCAAAATGTGTTCTTCAAGTCAGAACGTAAATTCCTATGATTCCTGGTATTATAAAGATGAATTAACATTCAGTTGACAGAATGCCTAGAAAGCTATTTTAACAAAAATGGGGGGCAGGAGGCTTAGCAATACAAGTTCTCAAATTATACTACAAATCTGTAATCATCAAAATAACTTGGTACTAGGTGAAAAACAGAGAGGTTGATTGTGGAACAGATTAGGCATATGATTTTTCAGTAGCAAATGATCAAAGTAAGGTAGTATTTGATAAATGCAAAGAGTTCAGCTACTGGGGCAAGAATTCTCTATGCAAATTTTGATTATACTGAATTTTAAAACTGTTGTACAAACAAAACCAATGTAACCAAGAGTAGAAGGGAAAGAATGAACTAGGAAAAAAAATTTTATAACAAATTTTTCTGATAATTTATCTAATTTACCTAATTTATCAAATGTATAGAGAATTAAGTTAAACTTATAAGAAACAAGCCATTCCCCAATTGACAAATGGTCAAAGGATATGAACAAGCAGAATTCAGATGAAGAAATCAAAGCTATCAATCATATGAAAAAATATTCTAAATCATTCTTGATGGGAGAAATGCAAATTAAAACAATGTTGAGGTACCAACTCACACCTATCAGAATGGCCAATATGACAGTAAAGGAAAGTGATAAATGTTGAATAGGATATGGCAAAATGGGGACACTAATGCATTGTTGGTGGAGTCCAGCCTTTCTGGAGGGAAATCTGGAACTATGCCCAAAGAACTGTAAAACTCTGCACACTCTTTGATCCAGTAATACCACTACTGGGTCTATATTCCAAAGAGATCATAAAAAAGGAGAAAGGACTTATTTGTACAAAAATATTGACAGCAGCCCTTTTGGGGATGGCAAAGGATTGGAAATTGAGGGAATGTCTATCATTGGGGAATGACTGAACAAATTGTGGTATATGTTGGAGATGGAATACTATTATGCTAAAAGAAATGATAAGATTTCAGAAAAAAAGCTGGAAAGTTTTACATGAACTGATACAGAGCAAAATAAGCAGAACCAGGAGAACATAGTAAATGTTTGATACAATAACAGCAATACTGGATGATGACTGTGAAAACTTAATTACTCTCAGTAGACCAATGATCTGGGAGAATTCTGAAGGGCCTATCCACCTCCAGAGAAAGAACTGTTGGAGTTGAATGGATGTGTATCAAATCAGGCAATCTTTCACACCAGTGTATTTATGGTTTTATTTTGGGGTTTGGTTTTGGATAATAAGGAAGTGGGTTTTGCATGATAGTTCAAGTATGGTCCAGATCAAATTGTTTACAATCTCTGAGTGGGAGGAGGGAAGGAAGGAAGGGAGACAATCTGGATCTTACAATTTCAGAAAATGTATGTTGAAAATTTTTATTATGTGTAATCAGGAATATAAAATATCTTTAAGTTAAAAAAAGAATTCTCTATTAAATAAAAACTGTTGAGAAAATTGGAAACTAGTATTACAGAAACTAGATAGAGACCAACATCTCACGTGGGATATCAAGATAAGCTTAAAATTGGTACATAATTTAGACATAAAGAATGAAATCATAAATAAATTAGAAGAACCGAGAAGAAAGTACCTGTCAGATCTATGGATAGGGAAAGGGTTCATGACCAAATAAAATTGTTTTGATTACATAAAATTAAAAAGATTTTGAACAAACAAAATGAATTAAACTAAAATTAGAAGCAAGTATTTTTGAAAAAATTTTCAAGTTTTTTTTATAAAGGTCTCATTTCTAATAAAGATAGGGAACTAAATCAAATGTATTAGGAAGAGAGCCATTCTCCAACTGGATAAATGGTCACAAGATGTAAATAGGTAATTTTCAGAGGAAGAAATTCAAGATATTAATATCCACATTTGAAAAATTCTCTAAGTAAAAATTATGGAAATATAAATTTAAAAACTCCAAGAGACCACTTCACAAATTGGCTAAGAAGAAATTAAAAAGGAAATGATAAATGCTAGAGGGGTTGTGGGAAACAGTATGTTAATTTGCTTTAAAAAAACAAACCCTTTTATATTCTCTCTAAGTAACAACTCTCAGTTGGAAGGGCTAGGGTTAGCCAAATGGGATTAAGTGACTTGTCCATGATCACACTGCTAGGAAGTGACTAAAACCATATTTCAATTCAGGTCTTCTGGACTCCAGGTCTGGTGCTCTATCACTGTGCCACCTAGCTAACCCCTACAAATGCACTTTTGGTGGAGCTGTGAATTAACCCAACATTCTAGAGAGCAATTTAGAACTACAACCAAAAATCTATTTAACTATGCCTACCCTTTGGCCCAGAATTATCATAACTTAGTCTATGCCCCAAAAGAGTCAAAGAAAGAAAAGCTCCCATGTGTACAAAAATATTTATAGCAATTCTTTTTTTTCTTTTTTTTTTTAAACCCTTAAATATTAACTTCTGTGTATTGGCTCCTTGGTGGAAGAGTGGTAAGGGTGGGCAATGGGGGTCAAGTGACTTGCCCAGGGTCACACAGCTGGGAAGTGTCTGAGGCCAGATTAGCAATTCTTTTTTGAGATAGCAAAAAATTGGAAATTGAGGAGAGGACCATCAATTGAAGAATGGATGAACAAGTTGTGGTATGTACGGGTGATGGAGTACTACAGTGGTATAAGAAATAATGAAGATGATGGTTTGAGAGAAACAACAAGACTTGTAGGAACTGATACAAAGAACAGGAGAATAATTTACACAATAATAGCAACATTGTAAACATAACAAACTGTGAAAGTAATTCTGATCAACAAAATAATCAACCATTACAAAGGATGAAACAGACCATCCACCTCCAGTTTAAGTTGATGGACTCAGAATGCAAATTGAAGCATTTTTCTTCCCTTTATTTTTTTGGTGGAGAGGGAGTGGCTAATGTGGGAATTTGTTTTGTATGACTTCACATATTTGTAATAGATTTTGTTTTTCTTACTTTCCTGGGGGACAGGAAGGAGAGAATATGGAATTAAATGTAAAAGAAAACTGAATTCATCAGAAAAAAAAAGCCATCCTCACAGTCAAGATAACCTGGGTTCAAGTCCTGCCTTAAGACACCATGACCTTGGATGTCTGTCTACACTGTATACAGTAGCAGAAATATTATACAACAATTAACTATGATGGACTAAACTTATTATTAGCAAAGCAAGTTCCCAAGATATCAACAAGTGACCCATGATGAAAAATACTATCCACAGCCAAAGAAGGAACTGTTGGCATCAGATTGCAGATAAAAGCATGCCATCTTCTATTTTATTTCCTTCTTGAGTTTTTTATTGTGTGTGATATGTCTTTTGCCATAAGATGGGGAATATGGGAAATATGTATTATGGGGAAGCACTGGTTTAACCTTTATCAGACTATTTACCATTTGGGTGGGGGAGAGGAAGAGAATCTGAATCACAAAATATTAGAAAACAATCGTTAAAAATTGTTTCTACGTGTAATTGAAAAAAAATACAATTTGATTTTAAAAATAGAAAACCTCAAATGGGGTCATGAAGAGTCAGACATGACTGAAACGAATGAACAACAATGACTCTAGAGATAATGTCTAGCACATAATAAGTATTGGACAAATTGTTGTTGATAACTTAACTTCTGGTATCTCAGCAATAAAAGCCAGTCAAATATCTCCATTCAAATAAGAAAATGACAATAGGCGTACAAACTATCTTCTTTGGAAAACAACTTCCCTCCTCCTCTCCCTCCTAAAAAAAGTAGGATTTTGACAGCAGCTATGGCAACTATGATTTAAGCATAATGCATATTGGGTAATTGTTTGGCAAATCAAAATAACATGTGATAACTAAGCAGGAAGAAAGTATTGCCTATACTTCTCTAGTGAAAGGAAAAAGGTTATTAAGAAATGGAGAGGGGGTACCTAGGTGGCTCAGTGGATTGAGAGCCAGGTCTAGAGATGGGAGGTCCTGGGTTCAAATCTGGCCTCAGATACTTCCTAGCTGTGTGACCCTGGGCAGGTCACTTGATCCCCATTGCCTAGCCCTTACCTCTCTTCTGCCTTGGAACCAAAACGCAGTATTGATTTTAAGGTAGAAGGTAAGGGCTTTTTTTTTTTTTTAAAGAAATGGAGAACCATTAATGTTCAAATTTGACTTAAGAGAAATCTGATTAAAGTATCATCCATAGTACTAGAGCTGAAAAACATTCAATAGCCCTAGTGCAAGCCCATTCCTCATTTTACAGAAGAGGAAGTTAAGTGACTTATCAAAGATCACATGAGCAGTAAGCATAATAGTGCAGATTGAAACATGAAATGATGCCAGAGTCCATGCGTTTTTCACTGCACTTTGTGGCAGGCAGAAATGAACAGGCTTACATTTATACAAAGAGCACATTACACATTGGGTAAAGTTTTGGAGAGAGATAGTACTTTGCCATCCACATTTTCACCTTGTTGGGTCACATTAAAAAAAATGCTTGTTCTTCTCTTTCTTAGTTTATTTTCAGCCATCAGTGTGAAGTTATACATATCTTGCACTTCTGGGGCTAGTTGCCAAATACACCAGTTTCTGTGATCACAAACAACTTTTTTCTTGGAATACCTTTAAAATAAACAAACAAATAATGACAATAATATAATTTTTGTTGAAGAAAGCCTGCTTCTGCCTTGGAACATATCTAGAGGTTTCCATACTATATTGCTAAGAACAGTGGCATATGACCAGTTGTATTCCCACTGAAAACTATGGATGATTAAAAATAGTATTTCAAACAATTTGGTTTTTGCAAATTTTTCATAGAGGCAATGAGGTTGTAAACTGAATAGGTCACTGGACTTGGAGTCAGGAAGATCTAAATTTAAATCTTACACTGGACACTTACTGGCTGTGTGACCCTGTCCCTTAACCTCTGCATGCCTCAGTTTCCTCATCTGTAAAGTAAAGATAATAATACAAGTGGGTTCAAATAAGACCTTGGACAAGTCACTTAACTCCCATTGCTTAGCTCTTACCACTCTTCTGCCATGGAACTAATACATAGTATTGATTCTAAGGTGGAAGGTAAGGGTTTAAAAAAAATAAATATAGGATCCAATGAGATAACTGTAAAGCACTTAAAGAACTGCATAAATCCTACTTATTTAATAAGAAGATGTTTCCTATTTTTTCCTTGCAGATTGTTAGGACTTTCCTTAATTTCTATTAGCCAAAGAACTTTGTTACTTCCACAAAGGTCATCAGACTTGGAGTAAGATGACTTGGATTTGAGCCCCAGTTCTCACAGTTTTCACCATGGGAAAATCACTTGATCTTTCTGATCCTTAGTTTTGTCATTAGATGCCTGTGGTTTTTAATATGATTTCATACTTAGGAGCTATGTGGGTGCCATTTTGGAAACTCATCTCTCAAGTTGGGCTTTTCTTACCACAGTCATTTTCAGGTCTTACTCTGCTTCTAAAGAAAACTGTTTATCTCAAACAAAATCTTGTTAGAATATACTTATAATTTCAAAGAAAGAATCCCTTGGGAATCAAATGAGACAATAGATACAAAGTTCTTCGTAGACTTTCGAGAGCTCTATAATTATAAACATTAAGTCACTAAAAGGGAAGTAGGAAATTAGGCAACCCTAAGTCATCAGTCAGATCGCTTGGATTTGCATCTTTTCTTTCTGTCTTTTAGACTTAGCAACATTTTGGTTGGTTGTGAGGCAAACCAGACTCTTTAGGGGCTGGCAATTGGCCTATTGGTTTCAACTTTCTGTAATACCTCAAGGAAGCTTTCAATAAGATTATCAAAACCATTTTGCACAGGAAGGGTTGAAATACTACCAAGCTTAAACCAGAAGGCATGACTTGCCATTCAAATAAAGAGTAATTGGTTGGAAGATGTTGTGGCAATAATGTGTCTCTTCCTGGATCCCAAGTACAGTTCAAAGTCCGTAAGTCCCGAGTTTCACAAAAAAAATTCTTGGGCTCTTCAAGGACTCCTGTGAGTACAAAGAAAAAGCTGTTGGTAAAATGAAGGCAAATCTTTAAATCAAGGGGCATGAATGTCCTGTTAGGCATGATATTTAAGGTAGACAGACCTAGACACTAAGTTTCCCCGAAGTTGAATAAGAATAGATCAGCTTCCTGGAAAGCCACGTGATCCTGTCAGTCATCAATTCATTCCTGATCACAGTTAATGATCACATGTTGCCTAGCATCCCAGGTCCAATCTCTATCATATTCCTATTGCAACAATCTAGGTAGGAAACAGGGGTGAGTACTCATCCTAAACCATGACTAGTAGCAGTGTAGTAACCCTGGAAAGGTGCCAGACCTGAAACCATCAGACCTGGCCCAGAGTCCTAGCTATGAGCCCCCCTTAGCTGCATGACCTTGGGCAAATCATTTAACCTCACTAGCTCTCAGATTCCTCATCTATAAACTGGGATGGTAAGCATGAACTACTATATGACTCTATTTTTCCTTCCATCCATTCTTTGCCATGGCTGAACAATTCATCCCTAACTGTCCAGCCCACTGGTGACAGTTCTCTCCCCATTTGGCTAGACTAGTCCTTAGAAAGCAGGCATGGTTTGTGGCCAGAACCATCTGTAATAGGTATAGGCTTTAAAAATATAAAAGCAGATTTTTGCAAGCATATCTGCTTTTACACTTTTAAAGCCTATACCTATTACACATCCTTTAAGTCTTTCTGTTATGGCCAAACCGACTTAATCTTGGTGAACTGCCCAGGACAACCCATGACTGTGAGGCTTTGGAGGAGGACCTCATTATTCTTTAGAAGCTTAATAATGCCCAAATATTTGGAAATGTATATTTAGGTGTTCTGTCTCTGTCTGCCTAGACAAACATTTTCTAATCAGGTTACATTTGGATTTTGTTAAGAGGCTGAGGGCCCTGCTAGGGCCAGCAGTGGATACAGTACCAGGTATGGAGTCAGGAAGACTAATGTTCATGAGTTCAAATCTGGCCATAGAAGCTTCTTACTTATAGGACCTTGGGAAAGTCACTTAACCCTGCTTGCCTCAGTTTCTTCTTTTATAAAATGAGCTGGAAGAGGAAATTACAAACCATTCCTGTATCTTTGTTAAGAAAACTTGAAATGGGGAGTGGGTAGGTAGCATAGTGGATATAGCGCCAAGCCTAAAGTTAAGAGGACCTGGGTTCAAATTTGACCTCAGACATACTTTAGAAAGCTATGTGACCCTGGACAAGTCATTTAATCCCGATTGCCTCATCCTTACCACTCTCTGCCTTAGAAGAGATACTTAGTATTGAGTCTAAGACAGAAGGTAAGACTTTTTTTTTCAAATAAAGTAAATAAAACCCCAAGTGGGTTCATGAAGAGTTGGACATGCCTGAAAATGACTGCACAAAAGGAATTATATATAGAAGTATACAGCCAGATGTTTGTCTTTGCTTGCTCAGAACTACGTTTTCTAACCAAGTTGTATTTTGTTAAGAAGATAGGTGATGTCAGTGAGAAACTGAGGAAAAAGGGCAAGTTTGGATTTTACATCATCTTAGGTCTCCTGGGAGACTAGGTGTTTTCTGTCGTGATTTTATGGCAGGAAATACACAGCCCCTTATCCCCCCTCCCATCCAAGGCAGGACAGTCAAGGATAAATTCTCCTGAGGTTCCAAAAACCCCGAGGTACCTTGAGGTTACTAACCCTATGCAATCGACTTTAGCCAATCCTGTCACTCTCTAGTACCTTTTCTACTTCACCAGGGGGATTGCCAGGGAATTCAGTTTTTCCTCTTGGCAATGCTTTTGACCCTGGGCAGTAGCCGGGGTACATACCCATGTTAACTCTTTCTTGGCCCTGGTGTACTTTCTGTGAATCCCTTCACTCCAGGGGTAGTGGGGTCAGGTAGAGTGAGGGATAAGAAGCTGAGAAAGTAGATGAAGAAAGCTCAGAGGAAAATGTGCAAACAGCACACATATAGCAAGCATTCTTTCCCTCCTCCTCCTCCTCCAGCAATGACTAACTGAATTTTGAGTCCTTCTCTAAGTCATGCCAGCCCAGACCGATACTATATAGTGCTGTGGGGAGATAGCCCTCCAGTCCCAACATCTTTGTCCAAATAGGGTAGTGAAGATGAAGAAAGGATCTCTATTGATCTGAAGAATGCCATTTCCCCTCTTTTTAAACTGATTCATTGTGTGTGTGTGTGTGTGTGTGTGTGTGTGTGTGTGTGTGTGTGTGTATTTCTGAAGATATATAGATCCTTTGAGCCAATGCTAAAGAATCTAGAAAATGTGATTTTTTAAAAAACTTTTTAATTTCCGGAAGAAGGGATAAAAGAAGGGTATGAGTTATTATCACAGAAGATGGTTTGGGTATGAAATCCTTAAGCTAATGGGTACTTTCACGGAACATGAGAACTATATTTACTGGCAGATTTTATAGCCTACTCTGATCTCTCCTGAGAAAGAAAGAGTTTTCCTTTGAATAGGACAATACCATTTTGGAAACTCACCTCTTGTTTGGCTATTCTTGCCCCAGGCATTTTTAGAACTTCCTCTACTTCTAAATAAAACTGTCCATCTCAGTTTAAAAAAAAAAAAGTGATGTTTAATTTTTAAAAATTGACAATTGCAAATCACTTTTTACGTATGTTCCTTCCTATTGGCTCTCATGACAACCCTGTGAGATAAGGTGGTACAAATGTTAACATTCCCATTTTGCTAATGAACAAACAGGCTCAGAGAAATTAAATCGTTTGTTCAGCCACACAGATAGTGACAACAGGAGAGACTCAAATCCAAGTCTTCTGCCTCCCAACTTCAGCAAGGACTTTCTACTGCCCTTAATGGTTGTAGAGAATAAGGAGATGATGCTGCAGAAAGTGTAGTATGAGTGAAGAAGGTGGGGTGGGCAGGTAATGAATCAAAGATAGTGCAAAGCGGCTGGCCCATACTGTGCTCCCTCATGACAACACATAAATTGCATGAAATATTGTGAGCAGTCTGACATCTGCAAGCACGAGGGCCCTGGAAATGATGCATGGTGTATCGAGTGGCTTATAGATGACTATCACATATACATATACATATACATATACATATACATATACATATACATATACATATACATATACATATACATAGATGACTGACTGAGCTAGCGGGCAAAGGGGCTTGCATTAAAATGAAACGAAGAAGAGAAACCCGGCCTCAGACACTTCCCAGCTGTGTGACCCTGGGCAAGTCACTTGACCCCCATTGCCCACCCTTACCAATCTTCCATCTATGAGACAATACACCGAAGTACAAGGGTTAAAAAAAAAAAAAAACGAAGATCCATGAAAGGAACTGAGGATGTCTAGGCTAGAGAAGAGATGACTTAGGGGAAGAGCTAATGACTGGCTTCGGGTGGCTTATAGAAAAGGGACTATTGTTGAGTTGTGTCTGACTCTTCCTGACCCCATCTAGGGTTTCCTTGGCAAAGATACTGGAATGGTTTGTCATTTCCTTTTCCAGCTCATTTTATAAATGAGGAAACTTAAGCATGTAAGGTTAAGTGACTTGTCCAGGGTCACACAGCTAGGAAGTGTCTGAAGTCAGATCTGAACTCAGGAAGATGAGCCATTCTGACTCCACACTTGGCACACAGTCCACTGAGCCACCTAGACAACTTAGAATGGGATTAGACCTATTTTTCTTGACCCAGGGTATAGAATTCATATCAGTGGTAGGGATGGGATTTGCAAAGAGGCAGATTTAGGGGCAATGAAAGGGGAAACATCCAAATAACCAAAAAGTAAAATGTGCTTCCATGGAAGGTAGTAGCTTTGTTGTTTATTTATTTATTTTTTAAACCTTTACCTTCCATCTTAGAATCAATTCTGTGTATTGGTTCCAAGGCAGAAGAGTGGCAAGAGATAGGCAAGGGGGTTAAGTGACTTGCTCAGGGTCACACAGCTAGGAAGTGTCTGAGGACAGATTTGAATCTAGGACTTCTCTACACATGACTCTCAATCCACTGAGACATCCAGTTGCCCCCTAGATTTATTATTACTAGAAGTCTTCAAGCAAAGTCAACATACTCTCTTTTGGAGAATTATTATAGAGAAGAATTTTGTTCAGATATAGTTTGGATTAGAGACCTCCGAGGTCCCTCCCAAACTCTGAGTTTATGGGTTATTAGGGAATATGGGGTAAACATGGGCAACCACAGGTTGGGGTTATGCAAGCTTGATTTGACTAAATGTTTCTTAAGGCCATGTTCACTTAATATATTCTCTTAATATATACCGCCTTTGGTATAAATGTGCTAACATGTTTATTAGCCGGAGAGTCATTAAGCATTGGAATGTTGTACCTCTGGACTCTGTAACATTTTGATTTTGCTTTTGGGAGTTGGGAAGGGATGGGCATGCTGGCCATGAGTCATTTCTTCACAAGGATGATAAATATTCTAATTACTGGAGAATTCAAAGATACTCTCCATCCTATTATCCCATGTCTCCCTTAAGCCACATTTTTGAAACTTGACTCTACTTCTGAGTGAGTAGAAGAAAATGAGAATTATTATGAGAACCAGGTGGAATTAACCAATAGCTGTACCTGTGGTTTTTATATGTTTATAGCATTGGTTTTCAAAAGCATCAAAATGACTTTTTGTTGAAGATGTTAGGGGGGTAACTTTGATGTCTAACTCTAAGAAATCTTTCAAAAAATCCTTCTAAATGCTAATCTCTTAGTGAGGAATATTATAGCATATCAAGGCTATCCATGACTATCTTTTCCCCCCTTTTGGAAAAAAAAGGAACACAATTGAAGTCCAAGTCCTTACCTCCTACGTATAGGACAGTACCCACAAATTCATAGGAAGAGTTCAGCAAACAAATAGCATTGAATCCCGTTGGCCTACTAATAGGAATATTATTCACTTCAAACATTGTCACACGGGGGCTTAGTTTTATTTCTTGCATCCTTTTGTCTCCAAAATAAAATGTCATATTGTCATTATCCATCTTGGAAATGCAGCAAAAGGTGACATTGGCATCTTCTTCAGCATATATAGTATCATAAGGGAAAATGAGAAGTTGGCCTGAGGAGTCCTGTCCTACAAGACACAACAAAAAACATTTCAGAATCTCGGGCACATTATGTGGAAACAATAATAGCTCACACTTCTTTTTACAACATTTTAAAACTTGCATCATAAGTGTCTTCCCTCAACTACCCCAGGGGTGAGGAAGTACAAATTATTACTTCTCTTTTCTTTTTAAAAAAAATTATCTAGTTTTCCATATTACATGTTGACACAATTTTAATAACCATTTTCTGACATTTTGCAATCCAGATTTTCTCTCTCCCTCCCATCTCTTCCCACTCCCTGAGATGCAATCAGTTTCTTCTAGATTTTTTGTCATATGTCTCTTGGAGTTGTCCTGGATCTTTGCATTGCCGATAATAGTTGTCGTTCAGAGTTGACCATCACTCATTACTGTTGTTATTACCTCTATTTTCAGTATGCTGTAACTGAGGTTAATAACTTGGTCAGTGTCACCACTAGTAAAATGCCAGAAACCAGAATTCAAACCCAGTTCCTCTGAGACTGCAAGTCTGGTATTCTATGCTTTACTATGTCTCAGGGAAACTGAAGGGCAGCAGTACCAACCATTTGATCATCATACCCACTGGGTGTATGCCAGGATCCTTGAAGGGAGCTGGTGGAGTAGGTATTTGCCCCATTTAAAAGCATATCACAGAGACAAGAAAAAGTGGGCAGAGATAACGCGAAGCTGTAGCTGCAGAGACTTCTTACTCAAATCAGTAAAGCATTTTAAAGCAAATGCTTCCTCCCTTCCCCCAGGCCCTCCACAATCTTTTCTTCGTAAAAAAAGCTGTTAATACTTCTGTGACTGGGCTTAAGGAGTCTTATTTCTAGAACCCAATGATCACTTGTTGAACTGTTTCCTTTTCAAGTAAGTAGGATAATTGCTTTATAAATTAAGCCCCAACCACTATTGTGGGCAATCTGTCAAGCTTGAAAAAGGGAGAGTGGGAGAAAGTTCTAATTCGCCAGCACTATTCTTCCATATAATAATAAAAAATATTACCAAAGCTTTTATAAAGGGGCAGCTAAGTGGTGTAGTGGATAGAACATCAGTCCTGGAGTCAGGAAGATCTGAGTTCAAATCTAACCTCAGATATTTACTAGCTGTGTGACCCATTTGAGCCTCACCACCAAAGGTAGGTGACAAATGAGGCAGAGAGGTCAAGTGACTTGTCCAGGATTCTCACAGAGGTAGTAAGGACTTGAGTCAGGATTTGAACTCAGGTCTTCCTGACTTCATGTTCAGCACTCTATCCACTGAGCCAGGAAACTACTTGCAAGTGTACTTGTCCCCAAAGTCACACAAACATCATGTGCAATAGTTGTTAGCAGTGGTCCAGCACCTACCTGCAATAATAGGAGCTTGGGAAATGATGTGCATTAATTGATCCAATGGCCAGTGATGACCTGATTGACTTCAGGTGTGATAGAGAAGATAAGGTCAGCATAAGCAGACTAAATCCGTTGGATGGCGCCATGCCAACTTTCTTTGACAAAGTATTTCACACAGGGTTTAGCCTGACCCAAAGAAAGGGCTTCATAAATACTAGTTGGCTGACTGACTGATAAGCATTTCCTAGGGACATGAGTAATATAGATGAGATGTGTTTTCTTGGTGGTTATCCTTCATACTGAAGATTATAATGATGTCACTATGTAGGGGTCAATGGACAGTGGCTGATTAGACCAATATAAGCTCATAAGACCCTATCACAACTTGGGCACAAATGGCCAATGTGAACATTTGGGATGAAGAAATCTAAATTTTCATTCCTTTTGTTTCTTTTGAGTTGTTGCAACTCTGCTTTTGCTCATAGAACAAAGAATTCTTTGATGTGGGCATGCCACGCAGAGTGAGCTTGTGCCAGTGTCTCCTACATCTCACAACTGATATTAAAGTTCTTTAGAAAGACCTTTAGGGCATCCTCGAATCACTTCTTCTGACCTTCACGTGAGCCCTTGCCCTATATGAATTCTCTGTAAAATAGTCGTATAGGCAAACATATATTTGGCATTTAAACAATGTGGCTAGCCAACTAGAGTTGCACTCTGTGCAGTAGGGTCTGAATGCTGGCAGTTCACCTTGAGAAAGGATCTCAATCTCCAGTACCTTATCTTTTCAGGTGACCTTTGGAATATTCCTAAGATAATTCAAATTGAAGTGATTCCATTTCCTGGCATGTCACAGGCATACTGTCCTGGTTTCACAGGCATACAGCAATGAAGTCAGCACAATGCTTTGGTAGACATCCAGTTTGGTAGGTAGCCCAATACCTCTTCTCTCCCACCCTTTATTTTGGAGCCTCCCAAACACTGAACTAGCTTTGGCAATGTGTGTATTAATTTCATCACCTATATTTACATCCCTGGAAAGTATAGTGCCAGATTCTGGGAAGATGGTGGCTTAGACAAAGCAAAACTTCAGATCTCCATACCCTCCTGCACCAAGATAAAAAACAAAGTGCTTTGAGGGGAAAGAAAACCAAATCTAACACCAGGACAGAGCTGGGGGGTCCAACTGCTGGACACCTCAAGAGGTATGCCAAGAAAATGGCTTGAATTCTTGAACTGTTGGGTCTGAGGGTATAGAAGAGGAATTCCAGGACCCCTCATCCACATGTTGTGCTGAGTTTCCAGCGGCTCCTGGAATCTCTGAGTGGGAAAATGCACTAGTCTGGAGAGAGGCCCTTACTGGCGCCAGGCTCAGGGCATTGAACACAGACACAGGGAGGCGGCTAGAGGAGAAACACAGAGAGGCAATCTAGATACAGTGAAAATGCTCCATCCCCCTCCTCATTTTCTCCCCTCCCCAACTTCTAGAGGTTTTAGCCCCAGGACACATACAGTTCTAAAGATCAACCCTGACCTGACTTAATCCCATCTATAAGACAGATAAGAAGTCTTCAGAGGGCCTGAGAACTCCAACACCCCTCATAGATTGCAGAGAAAGTAGCTATAAACTTCTGTTGCCAGCTGGGGAAGATCTTACATCAAAGCTCATTAAAACCATCTGCTTAATCTAATCTACCAGCAGAGCAGAGAAGGTACAGGAGGGAAAGAGGAAAAAATATGAGTAAACAACAGAAAAAGAAAAAAGAAATTACAATTGACAGCTTCTTTCCAGGAAGTGAACAAAAAGCAAATGAAATAGAAGAAGATCAAGGAACTCCAAGCAAAACCAAAGAAACTCGAGTGAATTGGACACAGGCTTTGGAAAATCTCAAGAACTTAAAATTCAATTAATTCAAGAACTAAAAAAACCATCAAGAGAGGCTGAAGACAATTGGAAAAAGGAAATACATGAACTAAAACAAGAAAATAGTGTCTTGAAAGCCAAAATTGACCAGTTTGAGAATGAAACAAAGAAAGTGAAAGATGACCTACAAAGAAAATCAGACCAGAAGGAGAAGGATGACCAAAAAGCCAGGCATGAAATTCAGTCTTTAAAAATTACAATTCAACAATTAGAAGCAAATGACTTCACAAGGCAGCAAGAATCTATAAAACAAAATCAAAAGAATGAAAAAATTGAGGAAAATATGAAATACCTCATTGGCAGAACCTCAGATCTGGAAAACAAATCTCAGAGAGACAATTTAAGAATTATAGGTCTACTGAAACATCATGACAAAAGAAAAAACCTGGACATCATCCTACAGGAAATTATCCAAGAAAACTGCCCCAACATTCGCAAACAAGAAGGAAAGATGGAAATGGGAAGAATCCACAGATCACCACCTACATTTAATCCACAACTGACAACTCCCAGGAATATTATAGCCAAATTCAAAAATTATCAGACCAAGGCAAAAATATTACAAATTGCTATAAAGAAGTCATTTAGATACCAGGGAACCACAGTTAGGATAACATAGGATCTGGCTACATCTACATTGAAGGACTAGAAGGCATGGAATAGAATATTTTGGAAAGCAAGGGAACTGGGTATACAACCAAGAACCAACTATCCAGCAAAACTGACTATATTCTTGCAGGGGAAAGTATGGTCATTTAATAAAATTGAAGACTTCCAAGCATTCATAAAGAAAAAACTGGACTTAAACAGAGAATTTGCTGCCATAACACAGAACTCAAGAGAACCACCAAAAGGTAATTAAGAGAGGGGAAAAAAACAAAAAAACCCATAACCTTTTCTTTAAGGGATCCAAATGATTTGTATTGCTATAAGAAAAGATGATATTGGTAACTCTTAAAAATTGTTATTATCACCAGAGTAGCTAGAGAAAGTATACTTAGAGGGAACAGTGACAAACTGTATAGGATGAAATGTCAAGATATATATATATANAGTTAGGATAACACAGGATCTAGCTACATATATATTGAATGATTGGAAGACATGGGATATAATATTCTGGAAAGCAAGAGAACTGGGTTTACAACCAAGAATCAACTTTCAGCAAAAGTGACTATATTCTTTCAGGGAGAGTATGATCATTTAATAGAATTGAAAACTTACAAGCATTCATGAATAAAAAACTGGATTTAAACAGAGAATTTGCTGCCCAATCACAGAACTCAAGAGAATCACCAAAAGGTAATTAAAAAAGGGAAAAAAAGAACAAAAAAAATAACCTTTTATTAAGTGACCTAATAAATTCAAATGATTTGTTTCCCTATAAGAAAAGATGATATTGGTAACTCTTAAAAATTGTTATTATAACATCAGGGTAGCTAGAAGAAGTGTACTTAGAGGGAACAGTGACAAATTGTATAGGATGAAATGTCAAGATATCTATATGCATGTATAAATATATATAAAACTAGAGGTAAAAAAAGAAGATAACATTAAGAGAAATGGGAAAAGAGAAAAAATGAAGTAAATTTATATGCCATAAAGAAGTGAGGTAGGGGGGAACAGGGGAAAAGAGCAATACACTGGAAGGGTAAAGAAGTTGGAGAGAGGAAATACTTAATTCTTAAGTGCATTGAAATTAACTTAAAGAGGGAAGAACAATCAGATCCATTGGGGCAGAGAATTGATTCACACCCTATAGAGAAGTAGAAGGGTAACAAAAGGGAAGCAATACTAGGGAGGGAGAGGGAAGAGGGGTAGCTTAAAAAGACCTGAAAGAATAATAAGACAGGAATAAGAAAGGAGGGGGAGAAATGGAAATACAATAAGGGAGGAGACTAGGGGGACTGATGAAAAAAACACTGGTATAGAAGGAAATAGTGAAAGAAGAAAGGGCAGGACAAGGAGAGGGTATCAAAATGTTGCAGAATACACATTTGATAATTATAACTCTGAATGTGAATGGGATGAACTCTCCCATAAAACGGAAGCAAATAGCAGAGTGGATTAGAAACCAAAATCCTACCTATGTTGTCTACAAGAAACACACATGAGATAGGCAGACATATATAGAGTAAAAATGAAAGGATGAAGCAAAATCTATTGGGCTTCGAATGAGAAAAAGAAGGGAGGGATTGAGATCATGAAATCTGACAAAGCCAAAGTAAAAATAGATCTGGTTAAAAGGGATAGGGAAGATAACTACAAACTGATAAAAGGCAGTATAGACAATGAAGAAACAGCAGTACTTAGCATGTATGCATCAAATGGTATAGCATCTATATTTGTAAAGGAGAAACTGTCAGAGCTCAAGGAGGAAATAGATAGTAAAACAATACTAGTAAGAGACCCAAACCTTCCCCTACCAGATCTAGATAATCAAATAAAAAATAAATAAGAAAAGGGGGAAGCTGGGTAGCTCAGTGGAGTGAGAGTCAGGCCTAGAGACGGGAGGTCCTAGGTTCAAACCTGGCCTCAGCCACTTCCCAGCTGTGTGACCCTGGGCAAGTCACTTGACCCCCATTGCCCACCCTTACCACTCTTCCACCTATAAGACAATACACCAAAATTAAGGGTTAAAAAAATAAATAAATAAGAAAGAGGTAAGAGAAGTGAATGAAATCCTAGAAAATTTAGAGTTAATAGATATGTGGAGAAAAATAAATAGGGACAAAAAGGAATAAACCTTCTTTTCAGCAGCATATGGTACATTCACAAAGATTGACCATGTACTAGGGCATAGAAACATGGCCAACAAATGCAAAAAGAGCAGAAATAATAAATGTAACCTTCTCAGACCATAATGCATTAAAAATAATAATTAGTAAGAGTACATGGCTAGGCAAATCAAAAACTAATTGGAAATTGAATAATATGATTCTCCAAAATCAGTTAGTTAAAGAACAAATCATAGAAACAATTAACAATTTCATAGAAGAGAATGACAATGATGAGACATCCTACCAAAATCTGTGGGGTACAGCCAAAGTAGTACTCAGGGGGAAAGTTATAACTTTGAGTGTACATATTAACAAATTAGGGAGGGCAGAGATCAATGAATTGGGCATGCAAATCAAAAAGCTAGAAAGTGAGCAAATTAAAAATCTCCAGATGAAAACTAAATTAGAGATCATAAAAATTAAAGGAGAAATTAATAAAATCAAAAGTAAAAGAACTATTGAATTAATAAATAAGACCAGGAGCTGGTACTTTGAAAAAACAAGTAAAATTGACAAAGCATGGTCAATCTAATTTAAAAAAGGAAAGAAGAAAATGAAATTAATAGTATCAAAGATGAAAAGGGAGACTTCACCTCTATTTAAGGTAATCAGTAAAAATATTTTGCCCAATCATATGGCAATAAATATAGCAATCTAGGTGATATAGATGAATATTTACAAAAATATAAATTGCCTAGATTAACAGCAGAAGAAATAGAATACTTAAATAATCCCATATCAGAAAAAGAGATTGAACAACCCATCAAAGAACTCCCTAAGAAAAAATCTCTAGGATCAGATGGATTCACAAGTGAATTCTATCAAACTTTCAAAGAACAACTAATGCCAATACTATACAAATTATTTGACATAATAAGCAAATTCCCTTTATGACACAAATATGGTACGGATCCCAAAGCCAAATAGATCTAAAATAGAGAAAGAAAACTACAGACCAATCTCCTTAATGAACATAGATGCAAAAATCTTAAATAGAATGCTAGCAAAAAGACTCCAGCAAGTGATCAAGAAGATTATCCATCATGATCAGGTGGGATTTATACCAAGAATGCAAAGATGGTTCTATATTAGGAAAACCATCCACATAATTGACCATATCAACAAGCTAAGAAACAAAAAATCATATGATGATCTTAAGAGATGCTGAAAAAGCCTTTAATAAAATACAACATCCATTCCTACTGAAAACACTAGAAAGTATAGGAATAGAAGGGCCTTTCCTAAAAATAATAAACAGTATATATCTTACACCATCAACAAGGATCATCTGCAATTGGGACAAATTAGAAGCATTCCCAATAAGATCAGGAGTGAAACAAGGATGCCCATTATCACCTCTATTATTTAACATTGTACTAGAAACACTAGCAGTAGCAATTAGAAAAGAAAAAGAAACTGAAGATATTAAAATAGGCAATGAGGAGACCAAGCTATCATTCTTTGCAGATGATATGATGGTCCATTTAAAAAATCCTAGAGAATCAACTACAAAGCTAGTAGAAATAATCAACAACTTTAGCAAAGTTGTAGGATACAAAATAAATGCACATAAATCATCAGCATTTCTATATATTTCCAATACATCACAGCAGCAAGAGGTAGAAAGAGAAACACCATTTAAAATCACCCTAGACAATATAAAATACTTAGGAATCTATCACCAAAACAAACACAGGTATTATATGAACACAACTACAAAACACTTTCTAAATAATTAAAACTACATCTAAACAATTGGAAAAACATTGATTGCTCATGGGTAGGATGAGCTAACATAATAAAAATGACCATTCTACCCAAATTAATTTACTTATTTAGTGCCATACCTATCAAACTACCAAGAAACTTTTTTACTGAATTAGAAAAAACTATAATAAAGTTCATTTGGAAGAACAAAAGATCAAGACTATCAAGGGAAATAATGAAAAAAAAACCATGAAGGAAGGTTTCCTAGCAGTACCGGATATTAAACTGACATAAAACAGTGGTCATCAGGGCAGCTGGGTAGCTCAGTGGAGTGAGAGTCAGGCCTAGAGACAGGAGGTCCTAGGTTCAAACCCGGCCTCAGCCACTTCCCAGCTGTGTGACCCTGGGCAAGTCACTTGACCCCCATTGCCCACCCTTACCAATCTTCCACCTATGAGACAATACACCGAAGTACAAGGGTTAAAAAAAAAAAACAAAAAAACAAAACAAAAAAAAAAAACAGTGGTCATCAAAATAATATGGTACTGGCTAAGAGACAGAAGGGAGGATCAGTGGAATAGACTTGGGGTAAGTGACATCAGCAAGACAGTCTATGATAAACCCAAATAGCCCAGCTTTTGGGACAAAAATCCACTATTTGACAAAAACTGTTGGGAAAATTGGAAAACAATATGGGAGAGATTGGGCCTAGATCAACATCTGACACCCTACACCAAGATAAATTCAGAATGGGTGAATGACTTGAATATAAAGAAGGAAACTATAAATAAGTTAAGTGAACACAGAATAGTATACTTGTCAGATCTCTGGGAAAGAACAGATTTTAAAACCAAGGAAGAGTTAGAGAAAATTACAAAATGTAAAATAAATGATTTTGATTATATCAAACTAAAAAGCTTTTGTACAAACAAAAACAATGTAGTCAAAATCAGAAGGGAAACAACAAATTGTGAAAAAATCTTTATAACAAAAAACTCTGACAGGGGTCTAATTACTCAAATATACAAGGAATTAAATCAATTGTATAAAAAAATCAAGCCATTCCCCAATTGATAAATGGGCAAGTGACATGAATAGGCAATTTTCAGATAAAGAAATCAAAACTATCAATAAGCACATGAGAAAGTGTTCTAAATCTCTTATAATTAGAGAAATGCAAATCAAAACAACTCTGAGGTGCCACCTCACACCAAGCATATTGGCTAACATGACAGCAAAGGAAAGTGGTGAATGTTGGAGGGGATGTGGCAAAATCGGGACATTGATGCATTGCTGGTGGAGTTGTGAATTGATCTAACCATTCCAGATGGCAATTTGGAACTATGCCTAAAGGGCTTTAAAAGACTGTCTGCCCTTCAATCCAGCCATACTACTGCTGGGTTTATACCACAAAGAAATCATAAAGAAAAAGACACGTACACAAATATTTATTGCCGGGTTCTTTGTAGTAGCAAAAACTAAGAAAACGAGGATATGCTCTTCAATTGGGGAATGCTGAACAAACTGTGGTATCTGCTGGTGATGGAATACTATTGTGCTCAAAGTAATAATGAACTGGAGGAATTTCATGTGAACTAGAATGACCTCCAGGAATTGATGCAGAGTGAAAGGAGCAGAACCAGGAGAACATTGTACACAGAGACAGATACACTGTGGTAAAAGCGAATGTAATGAATTTCTCTACTAGCAGCAATGCAATGATCTGGGACAATTCTGAGGACTTATGAAAAAGAACACTATCCACATTCAGAGGAAGAATTATGGCAGTAGAAACACAGAAGAAAAACAACTGCTTGAACATGTGGTTTGATGCGGATATGATTTGGGATGTAGATTCTAAAGGACCACCCCAGTGCAATCATCAAAAATTCGGAAATAGATCTTTACACATGTAAAAACTAGTGGAAATGCGTGTTGGCTACAGGGGTGGGAGTGGGGGTGGTATGTGGGGTGGGTGGAGGGGAGAGTAAGAACATGAATGATGGAACCATGGAAAAATTTTCTAAAATTAAAAACTTAAAAAAAAGAAAGTATAGTGCCAAGGAAAGTGAACTTATCCACAGCATTCAAAATTCCTCCATTTGCTGTAACAGGTGATTGGAGAACTTCTGTTTTCTTAGTGTTAATTGTCAGGTCAAAATTAGCACAAGTGGCAGAAAACTGATCCATGCTCTATGATATCTCAGTCTTAGAGGTTGTATTGAGTGCACAGTCATATGTAAACAAAAAGCTGTGCACCAACTCTCCTTCCTCTTTAGTCCTAGCCTGTAGTCTTTTCAAGTGAAATATATATTAATTATTATTAAATATATTTAAAAACATCAAATATTAAATATATTAAACATATATATATTTTATTAATTAAAAATAAATTCTGTCAGTGAAGTAGCTGACCTTGGTGCTGTTTTCATACTCACCGAAGACAACCAATAACTTTGCTGAGAACATTAAGTGAAAAAGTGTGGGTGCAATCAATAGTTTTACTTCACTCCATTGATGATTAGGAAAGTGCAACAACATTATCTATTATCTAGAACCCACACCAGGATGCTATCATGGAGCATGCTATCATACAACACTGATGAACTCCTGGCAACAAAATTTTGCCATGATCTTCCACAAGCCGTGACAACTGACAGCATCAAAGAGGCCTAGGTCAAATAAACATATGTTATGTTCATATCTTTGTTTTGTTCCTGGCATTTTTCCTAGAGTTGTTGAGCAGCAAGTACCATATTGATGATCCTTTGGCTTTTTCTGAAGTCATATTGGCTCTTGGGTTGGTGACCACTTTCCAAATGAAGATTCAGCATATTAAGGAGGACTCTGGCAAGAATCTTGCCAGCAATGATTAAAAGAGAAACCTTTACACCCTGTTGCAGTCACAGGACAACTTATTTTCTTTTCCTTTATCCTGGGGGACAATGGAGGCATCCTTGATTTCCTGGGTCCTCCTCTTTTCCCCTCAAAGGCCTTGACTTTAATAGTTTTAGAAATTTAAATGCTCCAAATGTACATAATTGTAATAAATTGGGTAATGGCTGAACAAGTTGTGGTATATGGTTATAATGGATGTAATGCAAAAGTTGCAAGAGAGGGTTTTGCTCTTGCAGGGGGCCAACTGAAAATTTCTGGCAGTTGGAAGCTTTAGAATTCTGGGAGAGTTGAGTTGGTCCCTGAAGCTTGAGCAGAGTGGAAGGATCAACCAGAACTCTATTTTGGCTTTCGATTTGCTTTGGCCTGTGTTTGTTTTTAGATAATTTGAACCTAGCTAATTTCTCTGGACCTCTCCCTGACCTTCTCCACATTATTTCCCTGTTTTTCCTTCCTGTTTTCCTGGGGCTCTGGGAGGCAGGGTGGCTTTTGGGTTTTTAGTGAAAAGACTTTGTGGGTTTAGTTTTCCCCAATAGGCAAATAGGACATCCTTGAATTCAAACTATCCCTTTAGTATACCTTCTACATTAAAAGCAGCCAAATCTTCCTCAGCTGAGAGAGCAGGTTCTCTCTCAGTCTAACCCATTCCTGAGACCCTCCCCCACCTTCAATTTCTCCATAGCAGTTGTCAGAAATCCTGAACCCCTCTCTCCTTGAGAATAATCTTGAAAGATTAATAAAACCCTTGGTTTCCTAATCAAACCCTCTGGAGAATCTTTGTATTGAAGAAACTAGGCAAGGGCGAAGGGGAAAGAATTATTCTCTTTTATTTCCTTAGGGAAACTGGAGACATTCATTTTGGGAGGAAGTAGTTGCCCAATGCTTCCTCCTGAATCCCTTCAATTTCACTGACAGGGAGGAGCCTTGTGATTCCTCCTTTGAGGACTTGAGAAACTGACAAGAAAGCCCTCAAGTCAGATTCAAAACACTTCTTTCTGGTCCTATTCCTTGTGTCTGTAAAAGTATCTTTCCTGCCTGGAAGGGTTCAGCCTATTACCCCAATATCCTCTGTCTCTAGCCTGAGTGTCTAGTCTGTGTCAGCTACCTCTCCTGAATACCTCACCCTGTATCCTTACCATCAAAATACCGTCCTGTCCATTCCTCCCTAAACTCAGCCATCCTTTTCATTCCTCTCCTATCACCTCAATCACCTTTTACCCTCTGTTACTCAGCAAGGGAAGGAGATCACACCCTCCTAACTCTAGTGTAACCCCCATTTTAGCTATAACATGGAATACTACTGTTTCATAAGAAATGACAAACAAGACAATCACAAAAAACCTAGAAAGACATATGAAGTGATGCAAAGTGAAATGAGCAGAACCAGGAGAATATCATAGATAGTAACAGCATTAAAGATGATTGATTTAACTATTATCAGCAATACTAGGATCTAGGACAACTTCTAGGAACTCATGAGAAAAAAAGGCTATACAGCACCATAGAAGGAACTAATAATTTGAATGCAGATTGAAGTTTACCATTCTTCATTTTATTTCCTCCATGAATTTTTCTCTACTGTAAGAGGTATATGTCTTCTTTCACAACGTGACAACCATGGAAATATGTATTGTATAATAACATATGTATAACATATCATATTACCAGCTATCTTGGAGAAGGGAAGAGATAGGAAAGAGGGACAGAACATGGGGTTGAAAATGTCAGAAAATGGTTACTAGAAATTGTATTGACATGTAAAAAAAAGAAAGCGCAGTCATTTCAATTTCTTGTACACTTATTTAGTGTTGTGAATTTTAAATGCTAAATTTTAGATTTTCATGCTAACAAAATGGGACGTCCTGTCATTATACATTGAGTTTGAGACAATTTCTTTTCTAAAAAATTTAATATTTTATTTCCCCCAATTACATGTAATAATAATTTTTAACACTTGTTTTCCAAAATTTTGAATTCTAAATTCTTACCCCCTTCCCTTCTCCTCCTTGAGACAATAAATAACTTGCCATAGGTTATATATGTGTGATCGTGCAAAACATGACAGCATTGGTAATGCTGTGGAAGAAGACTAATACAAAACAAAACAAATTCAAAACCATGAAAAAAAATGAAAAACAGTATGCTACAAAGATTTCAATCTGCTTTTTTATGTTTAATGGACTCCCTGCCTTGTAAATCTCTGTTGGAATTGAATTAACACTAGGTTCTTTGCCATAGGAGAGGAGTCTAATTGCATTCCCTTTAATCTTCAATTAGTTTTTGGACTCCTTTTCTGCTGCTGACAAACATGCCCAAGTTTGCGTGAATTATTCTTAATAAACCCTCTATAAATCCTACTGTCTGCCAGATTTCATCCTGTTTCCCTTTGCCTTCTCAACAAAATTCTTTTAAAAAAAGTCTTCCATTAGTTCTACTTCCTCTCTGCTCCCCCTCTTCAAAATTCTCTGCCATTTTGTTTCTGATCACATCATTCAACCAAAACTGCTTCTCCAAAGTTATCATAGTGCTTCATTATCAAATCTAATAGCCTCTTTTTGATCTTCATGCTTCTTTACCCCTATGCTGCATACGACATTGTCCCCTCTTGGTTTTTGTGACTTCTTTTGGTTCTCTTCTTATATATCTGACCACTCTTCATCCATACCAAACACTACTAGTGGGTAACTTCCAATATTCTTTCTTCTATTCTTTTGTCTGCCTATATCCTCTCATTTAGTGATCTCATTTGCTCCCATGGGTTCAATTATCATCTCTATGTAGGTGATACCCAGATGTATATATCCAGTCTTAAATTTTTCTCCTGAGCTTCAATCCTAAACCATTAATTTCCTATTGGACATTTTTGAACTGGATGTTCCATAGACATCTGAAACTCAATCTGTCCCAAACATTCTTTTCTCCCTGTATTCTCTTCTTTTGAACTTCCCTACTATTGAGGGAATCACCATCTTTCCAGTCACTGAGGTTCTAAATACCAACGTCATCCTCAAATCTGATACCAAATCTTATAATTTCTTTCTTGGCACCATCTGTTGAAAATGTCCCTTTCTCTTCACTCATATAGCTACCACCCTAGTTCAGGCTCTCATCACCTTTTAAATGGACAATATTCTGTGCCTTTTTTTTTTAAACTCTCACCTTTTGTTTTAGAATCGATACTAAGTATTGGTTCTAAGACAGAAGAGTGATAAAGGCTAGAGAATAGGGATTAGGTGATTTGCCCAAGGTCACACAGCTAGGAAATATCTGAGGTCAGATTAGAATTTAGGACCCTGGGGACAGCTGGGTAGTTCAGTGGATTGAGAGCCAGGCCTAGAGACCGTGGAGGTCCTAGATTCAAATCTGGCCTCAGACACTTCCCAGCTATGTGACTCTGGGCAAGTCACTTGACCCTCATTGCCTATCCTTACTATTCTTCTGCCTTGGAGCCAATACACAGTATTGACTCCAAGTCGGGAAGGTAAGGGTTTAAAAATAAAAAAAAGAATTTAGGACCTTACGTCTCCAGCCCTGGCTGTCTAATCACTGAGCCATCTAGTGGCCCCATAGCTACTATTTTTATTTTTTTTTTATTACTAAAATAATCTTTTATTGTTCTGAATGCCTGCTGCAATAGTATTGGGAAAGTGGGGTTAGAATTTATTAATGATTTGTGTGTGATTGATCAGGAGGGTGTTGAGGAATGTTGATCCACAAAAATGTTTACCTACTATTTTTTAAACCCTTACCTTCCATCTTGGAGGCAATACTGTGTATTGGCTCCAAGGCAGAAGAGTGGTAAGGGTAGGCAATGGGGGTCAAGTGACTTGCCCAGGGTCACACAGCTGGGAAGTGCCTGAGGTCAGATTTGAACCTAGGACCTCCTGTCTCTAGGTCTGGCTCTCAATCCACTGAGCTACCCAGCTGCCCCCTTAAACTACTATTTTTTTTATAAAAAGTATTTAATTAGAAAATATTTATGAAGTACTTGGCATGTTCCAGGCACTGGCACTGTGTTAAGCATCACTTTATTAAGCATAAAGAAAAAAAGCCTATCACTCAAGGAGCTTATGGTCTAATGAGGGAATGTACACAAGATGCATATGCACACACACACACACACACACACACACACACACACATATACACTTTTTCATTAAAATAGACGAGATAAATATAGAATAGAGGGAAAGCAACCTTAGAGGGAATGGCACAAGGAGCTGCGGGAACCAGGAAAGGGATCCTGAAAGAGTGGGCATACTTACTTGAGGTGAGTCTTAAAGGAAGCCTTTGATTCTAAGAGGCATAGGTTGAAGTTAAATATTCTAGGTATGAGGACCTGCCAGTGAAAAGCCATAAAGACAGGAGACAGAGCCTCATTTATAAGGAATAGCAAAAAGGCCACTGTGACTGAATCACAGAGCAGAGTAGTGTATAAGAAGATTTGAAAGGTAGAAAGTGGTTGGGCTGTGAAGAGCTTTAAATACTAAATAAGGGACCCCATATTTGATGTTGGAGGTAATAAGAAGTCACTGGTATTAACTGAGCAGAGCACGGATATGACCAAACTTTGTTTTAGGAAAATCACTTAAGTTTAGAATAGAGAATGGTTTGGAGTGAGGAGACACTTAAGGAAGGGAAATTTGTTAAAAGGCTATTCTTGCAAGGCAGCTTGGTGGCTCAATGGATAGAGATTCAAGCCTGCAGATGGGAGATCCTAGTTTAAAATCTAGCCTCATACTCTTCCTACCTGTGTGACTCTGGGCAAGTCACTAAACTCTAATTACCTAGTCGTTACTGCTCTACTGCCTTGGAACCTTACATTTAGTATCAACTCTAAGACAGACAGTAAGTGTTTTTAAAAATGGCAGAAACTTCCTGCTTTAAAAAAGGCAGGTTCAACTGACATTGTGGTAGTAATAGAATCATTACTGATTATGACAACCCACAGGTCTCTGATGATGACACTAACTTGGACTAGCATTTTAATATAATACTTTCAAGAACTATGGGAGGGGGCAGCTGGGTAGCTCAGTGGATTGAGAGCCAGGCCTGGAGACGGGAGGTCCTAGGTTCAAATCCGGCCTCAGACACTTCCCAGCTGTGTGACCCTGGGCAAGTCACTTGACCCCCATTGCCCACCCTTACCAATCTTCCACCTATAAGTCAATACACAGAAGTTAAAGGGTTTAAAATAAAAAAAAAAAAAAAAAAAAAAAAGAACTATGGGAGTAGAAACACAGAAGAAAAACATATGATAGATCACATGGTTTGATGGGCATATGTCTGGGGATTTTGGCTTTAAATGATCACTCTATTGCAGATATGAACAATATGGAAATAGATTTTGAATAATGATACACGTAAAACTCAGTGGAATTGCTTGTCTGCTCAAGGAGGGGGGAGGGAAGAGAGGAGGGAAAGAACATGAATCATGTAACCATGGAAAAATATTCTAAATAAATAAATTAAAAATACCCCACCCCCTTTTCCCTGCCAAAGAACTACACCTTATAATAAAGGATTTTGGCTGGGAGCAAATAAGTAAAATTATTATTGGATATATAAAAATATGGCATACATATAATTCTAGACTCATGAACATCACACATCTGCAAATGAATGGGAATTTGGGGGCAGGGAGGGGAACAAATGAAAGCCATAATTTTTTTGAAAGGATTTGAAACTATAGATTCACTCCTCTCATTAACCAAATACATGAAATTCCTTAGAGGATGAAGTAGCAACCCTAAACTTATCATTTCCTGTCTTGGCTGGCTGTTTCCTGTTTATAAGAGACAAGTTATCCTTTAGGGGAAAGGATGTTGTTTATTCAAACTATTAGGGGGAAAAAACTCTGGAAAACAAGAGTAGGATGAATGTATCCAAGCTTTGAAAGTTATATATTTGGATAAATTATGTTAGTGCATTCAAGAGAGCCAATAAAATGGCCCCAAATCTCAGGTTTCTACTCAGGCTACAGGCAACCAGTTGTCCAGGGCTGGCCTCTGGGAAAGTGTGAAGCAGGCTAAGATGCCTCTGGCTCTGAGGTAACCAGCAATTGATATCTCCACACTTCTCACGCCCTCCCTGCTGTCTGCTCCCCACTAGCTGAATTTCCTGTTTTTCTTAGACAACCACTCCATGTACTAGATTTTTTTCCAAAAGCTCACAATATTGTCCCACTGATAATGCAAATAGCTGGACTTCTGTTTCTTCAAGGTGCTTCTTTCTGAAATGAGTTCATTTGATAAGCTGTTCCTGGAGAAATGTTAATGGGTTCATGCTTTGCTCTTCCCAGATAACACATTTTAGTTCTCCTAAAGATAAATTGCCATAACCTAAATAAATGGTTTTAATGGTGGGTGAAAAATTTGGGCATTGGTAGAACTTTAGACATCTTAATAATGACACAAAAGAAATGAAATGATAAAGACAATAGTAGCAATTAAAATAAAAATGTCAAAGCTAATAATTCACATTTATGTAGGGCTTTGCAATTTAGAAATTGTTTTTCTACCAACTTCATGAGCTAATTGAAGACTGAAGGGATTAAGTGACTTCAGGACGAAGTGACCAAGAGTTCAAATTCCATCTCTGATGTTTCCTACCTGTGTGAACTTGGACAAATCACCTAATTTCCTTGGTCTTCAGTTTCTTCATCTGTAAAATGAGAGGGCTAGACAAGAGAGCTTCTGAAGTCCCTTTCAAATCTGGACTTATAACTCATGGAAACCTCTAATGTTATCAGTTTGAATACTCATCTGGCTGTGAGTCATTTACTATTGGGGGAGCATGTTTTAAAAACTTTTTTCTTCTTACCCCGTGATTCTTCCCATTTGCTCCAGGGACTCCAAATCCTAGACTCTGGGAATCTTTCATCATCTACCATACTTCTGATTCTTACAGAATGAGAAATACATTGTAAAGGGAGCGCTGAATGCCAACACCACTGCAGGGTTTCATTAGGCTTCAAAGTTGTGGTATAATTTTTCTGAAAAGTAAAGAAATAGAAAATGGATATCAAAATCATTGGACCTTCTGAACCAAAGCTGGACTAGAATAACAAAGCTCTATACTGAACAATAAAATGTTTATTTCTCTGGATCAAAAAAGAAAAACAAAAGCTGTTGCTGATCATCTTAGCAAACAAATGGATTGACAGGCTCCCCTCCTGATGGTGAAGATGAAAAATGCTAAGATGAGAGAAAAAAAGGTCCAAGACTTGCCTGACAAGGCTGTTGACCAATCCGTAACAGGTTTTAAAAACAATTTAGAATAATTATAAATCCATTCTAATTTGTTAACTGTCAGAAACCTATGATTGCTGATAGAGTTTCTCTTGTAGGGATGCCTCAGAATCTAAGGAAATGGTCAGAAGATATTATCCAGAATGCAGCTGTCTGCTGAATTTGTGAGAGTTACCATCTCCCAGGTCTTGAGAGTAACTACCCAATGGGTAGGACCTTTAACATTTTACAGAACAGATCAAGGCAAAAGTAATTCCCATGGGACACCTGACATACCCACCCACCTTGGCCAGATTCTCTGTTCCACTTCTGCTCTGTTCTCCTAAGAGAAGCCCATCATCTGGCTCTCTTGCTCTCCTTTTTATAAATTCCTCAGATGTCCAGCCACAATATAAAGATCAGTCTAAGAAGAGCAACCCATAGGAAGTAATTTGGAACCATGCCCTTCAAATCACTAAACTGTGTATATCTTTTGACACAACAAAACCTCTGCCAGACTCCTTGTCATCTCCAGGATCAGTATGAAATTTTCTGTTTGACATTCAAAGCCCTTCATAACCTACTCCCTACAACACACCATTCAAGTCTTCTTACATCTTCTAACCTCATTCTTACTCCCAACCTCTATGTACTCTATGATCCAGGGTCATTGCATTCTTTTGCTGTTTCACAAATAAGACACTCCATCTCTGGGCTATGGGCATTTTTCTGCCTCTCTCCCATAACTGGAATCCTCTCCTTCCTTGTCTTCACATCTTAGTTTCCCTGGCTCCCTTCAAGCTAAAATCTAGCTAAATTTCCACTTTACACACATACGCCCCATCCCACATATATTTATTTACACTGTTCTTTGCATGTTGTCTCCTCATCAGTTTATGAACTTAAAAAAAGATTTTTGCTTTTCTTTGTATTCTCAAGACTTAGCAGTGCCTAGATGATGCTATTAAACTGTATAATATACAATATATACAAAATACGATATACAATAAAGGGTACACTATAGCCTTTGATCTAGTAATACTGTACACCATAAAGAACCAAGAAAGAGGAGAAAGAACCTAATGTATTAAAATATTTATTGTAGTTTTTTTATAGTGGTAAAAAACTGGAAACAAAAGTGGTATCCATCAGTGAGAGACTAGTTGAATAAATGCTGGTAGTACAGTATAGTGTTTAGAATACTATGGGGCTACAACAAATAACAAAAGGAATGACTTCAGAGATACTTGAGAAGTGTGAAAAGATAAAAATTAATATTACCTCTGATTTCTACTGTTTTGATTTTATAATCCAATTGATTTCATGCAGTATTGATTTTTATAATCCTTTGCGTCTGTCTGAACTCACCTCACTCTTTCTTAGTCTTTCTTAGTTCAAGTTTCTTAGCTCAAGAGAATTTTGTTATTATTCCTACAGTTAGCTCTAGAATGTCTGCTTGTTTTCTAATAAACCCCAACTGGCATAACCTGATGTCACCTTCCCCATCGCCCCCAAAGATGTCCTCTGTCTTTGTCCTTGTGCAATAAAGGAGATCAAGGCTGGTAATTATGGTCTCCTAACAAAGAATACAAGAGGCAGATGAGTACCATAAAGCAATTAATATTCCTCAATTGTTAGAGAAGGGGCCTGGTTAGCCACACTTAAATGCCAACCACTTTTCCCAATGTAGCCAGTTATAATATTCTAACTACCTACACCCACCTCCCATTCCTACTTATGTCAATACAGAGTATACTCCCCTCCTTTGCACTGAGGTCACTGGCCTTACTGAAGTGGCCTGTCTGACCTGCTTGTGACTAGTGAGTGACTTAATAAACTGGTATTGCCTAAAATGTGTACCTCGTTTACCTTTATGATATTTACTTACCACAAAAAATTTGTAGGAACTGATACAGAATGAAGGACCCTTCATTATGCTATGAATGCAGACCCTGAGTTGTTGAGTATTTTCTGGAATTGAGAATTCAGGACTAATACAAGATCCCATTACTATATCTTTCTGAAATTTATTTTCCATAAGGAGAAGTTGTCATGAATTCTAATTTTCAAAAACAAATATTTTCAAACTATGTATCCTGCTTAGGTAGCCTGATTAGTGGATACAGAACTGGCTTTAAGCTGGGAAAATCCAAGTTAAGGTCATAGTCACAGGAGACATATCTAACACGGTCCTTTTGGGATAACATTCCTAATTCAGACTATTAATTGAATTTTTTTGGAAGTTAGACAAGAATTACTTAGAAAATCACAATACCAAATAAAAGGTCTTGAAGTTTAGAAAAATAAATCTAATGAAATAATAATGATGGGCTTCTTTTTTCCACTCCTATTTTTTCTTATCCATTAGCTAATTCAACTGTACAACAATATTTTAAATTGTATTAAATTCTTCTTTTCTTTGCTCATTTAAAATTTTTGATAGGTTTTTATCTGCGTCTAGGTGTGCATGAAAATATTTGTTTTTGAAAATTAGAATTCGTCATTTCTCCTTATGAAAAAATAAACTTCAAGAAGATACAGTAATAGGATCTTGTATTAGTCCTGAATTCTCAATTCTAGAAAATACTCAACAACTCAGGGTCTGCACTCATAGCATAATGAAGGGTCCTTCATTCTGCATCAGTTCCTACAATTTTTTTGTGGCAAGTAAATATCATAAAGGTAAACTGAGGTACACCAGAAAACACTCAATAGTTCAGGGCCTGCATTCATAGCATAATGAAGGAGCCTATAATTTAGGAACAAGATCGAAAGGTTTAAGAGCATCTGGGGAAGGGCAATTGGATTGAGAAGGGGCTTGAATCTATTTCATCTGAAGATGGGTGAGAAGGAACTTGGGACATTTGGCTTGGAGAATGGAAGATTATGGGTAGGGGACATGATAGCCATGATTAAGTGTTTGAAAAGTTGTCCTGTGGAAAAGAGGATTCAGATTTCTGTGGTGGTTGGCCACTAGGGGAGCAGAAATAAGGAACAGAAGTTGCAAAGGGGAATATTTAGAGAGGATATATGGAAAAGTTCTCTTAACAGTTAATCTTGTGCAAAATTTGAATGCAAAGCCTCCAGAAGGTAGTATGTTCCACTTCATTAGAGGTCTCCAAGTTGAGCCCATATAGCTACATACTAGAAATATCACAGTGGAGATTCTTTTTTAGGATTTGGATTATACTAGATGGCCACTAAAATCCTTTCCAACTCTAAAATCCTGTGATAATCTGAAAGTAATAATGTGGGAGTGCCAGTATGGAGAGCTAGTTGCTGTCAAATGAACTCTGAAAGCTGAACATTGCTAGCATCACAACATTATATAACCCAGGAAAAATGTTGGAGGATAGTTTGAATTACCTGAATTAATAAAATGGATAATCCTCATTTAATGAATAATTGCTTCCCTTTATTTCAAACAATAAGATATTTTAAAAAAAATTTCCTTAAAATCAATGAGGATAATTTAGTGTAGGCAAACATCTAGAAATAGACAATGAGCTGGGCCTAGAATTGGATAGCAAGAGAAACTGGGCTTGATTATACGTGGCAAATTGCACAATACTTTTAAAAATCTCAAACCACTCTGCCATAAAATCCATTTCTTTAATGTTCTAAATGTTCTATGTGTATGTTCTAAGGAATAAATTCACAAAGTAAACAAATAAGTGCTTTATCATTTCATCTAGTAATTTGAAAAAATAATTTCTTCCTAGGAGTTGATCATTGTCTTTTGTTTTTAAACTCTTATCTTCTGTCTTAGAATCAATACTAAGTATTGGTTTCAAGGCAGAAGGGCAGTAAGAGTGAGGCAATGAGGGTTATGCATCTTGCCCAGGGTCACATAGCTAGGAAATGTTTTGAGGGCAGATATGAACCCAGGACTTCCAGTCTCCAAACCTGGGTCCCTATCTATCTAACTTTTCCAAAGCAATTCACTGTTATTCACTGGTAATACAATTAGAAGTGAGAAAAGGGCTTTCAATTTCTGGGAAATTAAATTTGCCCAAATTGCATGAAAAATACTAACTGCACTGGGACTATTAAGTCAGGATCAAAAGCCCAAATGTAGTTCACTTGAAACAAATAATAAATAAATAAGGATTTACAAGAGAGATAAATTAAAGGAATTCACCATAGCATTTCTTTAATGCAAAGTCCCTTCATGTACCTAAAGGGCTAAATTTCTAAAAATTTGGTTTCCACAAAAATTTTCAGAAACATTTCTGTTGGGAAGTGTAGCTGGGCATGTTTCTTTTCTATATTAGGTGTACTCATGTTAGAGGATGGAGAATTGAGTAAGAGCATATCCAAAGAAGGGCTTACAAAGTGGTGAGAAGAGATCATGCCATAGAAGGAGTGATTGAAGAAGTGGAATTTTAGCTGGGAGAAGACTTCTTGGCAGTGGTAGAAGAAGGGGAGGTCATGCATGGTGAATTCTACCTCACTGGATGTCTTTAGGTAGAGGCTGGATGACCCTTTGTCACCAATGTGGTAGAATCCTTTCATTTATTAATGGATTATTGGTTGGACTAGCTGGCCTTGGAGAGTCTTTACAATGGCAAGATGCTACAAAGTAGGTTGCTGCACGTTACTAACTGACTTCTGTGAAAGAATCAGTACATAAAGATATCAAATATCTTTATTTGAAACAGATATAAAGGATATCAAGAACCTATACAACTGGAAAGACCATTCATGTGCCAAGAGATAACATATTAATGGCCTGAATGGGGCTGCATGAGTGTCTAAAAAAATTAAGGGGACAAGAAAAAGGCCTTCAGCATATTGAAAAGATCTTTTTTGGAAGATTAAAAGAAAGATATGAACAGGAATCATATTGAATGAGAAAGCATGGATGAAGTGGTTTCTTCATTGGTGAAGGAAATGGTTCTAGTGATGGGATTGTAGATCCATGAAATTATCTAAACTGGGTTCAAGAAGAGAATTGGGGTGGGAATGGAAAGAGGATTTTCTAGTCTTTGTGCCCATGATTGGATGATCATTCTTAGCCCCTCTAAAAATCAGTAACCATATGCCTATTAAGTGCCTGGTCCTAATTACACAAAGTGAAATGGTCCTTACCCTAAAGAAGCTTAATTTTCAACACAAAGATTACATATAAAAATATGTCTTAGATATATCCAAAATATATACAACTTGGTTTACTGGGTAGAGATACTAGATTTTGGAAAAAATACAAAAGAATTCACATAGAAGATGGTGCTTGGGCAGATTTTTGAAAGAAATGAGAAATTTAAAGAGATGAAGAAAAGGGATCACAGATGGGGACAGACAATAAATAGCACAGAAGCTGAAGATTGGAATATTTTGAGTAAAGAATAGCAAGAAGGTTATTGGAGGCTCATGGAGTTCAAAACTCAAAGGTGGAAACTGGACTTGCTGGTCAGGAGACATATTTTCAGCCCTACAGATAAGTTCCCTTACCTTTATGGTCATCCTCCATTATCCAGATTCAAAAACTAAGTGTCATCATCTATTCCTCATTCCCCATATCCAATCAATTGTCAATTCCTGTTAATTTGGTCTTTGCATCTCTCAGACATGCTCCTTTCTTTCCTCTGACCTGACCATTTGCTGTGGTTGCCAGCTCTCATCACCTCAAGCCTGGATTATTTCAACAGCCTTCCAGATGGTCTCCCTGTCTCAAATCTCTCCCCACTGCAGCCCATCCTTCATTCAGCTACCAAAGCTACTTTTCTATAGTGAAGGTCTGTCTGACCATGTCACCTCCTACTCAATAATTCCCAGTGGTTCCCTATTTCCTCCAGAATCATATCTAAAAATGTGCTGCTTGGCTTTTAAAGCTCTTCATATTCTTACCTTTTCCTGCCTTTCCAGCTTCCTCATTCTTTGTTCCCCATCCACAGTCTACAGTCTAATAGCACTTCACCTCTTTGCTGTTCCTCACACCTGATACCCCACCTCCCATCTCTCTGGTCTTTTACTTGGGGAATAAACTGACTCTTCCCCATTCTGGAGATGTTCTTTTTTCTCTTGTGCTTCAGAACTTCCTTCAAATCTCAGCTAAAATCTCACCTTCTCAAAGAAGCCATTCCTGATCCACCTCAATGCTATTGCCTTCATTCTGAGATTACTTCCAATTTACCTTGTATTTTGTAAGTGTGTAATTGCTTACACGTTGCCTCTCCCATTAGAATATGAATTCCTTGAGGGAAGAGACTGTTTTCCCCTTTACTTTATATCCTTGGCACATAACACAGTGCCTAGCACATAGTAGGTGCTCAATAAATATTTATGACCTTGAATCATTTCAATCAGTTTTGAGCCCACCTAACTGAACTATTATTGAGTTTATGTCTATCCTCATCCCCAAGTCTCTCAAAAATATTTGGCTGAATTTTAGATAGATTCTTTCAGCATTCTAGGAGGCAGAGTGACATTGAAGAGAATGAGCAACTCCCTTACCAATCTCCTCATCTATGTGACTCTTGATTATTCAATTATTTCTTTCCTGCATGGTGGATGCATCATTCTCCTTGGCAGCAAAAGAAAAAGCTAAATTAAGACTCAAATAATTCTACTTGGGGCATCTAGAGGGGCCAAGGGCACTGTGCCTAGTGTCAGCAAGAGTTAAGTTCAAATATGGTTCCAGACACATACTACCTTTGTAACCCTGACCAAGTCACTTTACCCTCAGTTTCCTCATTTGTAAAATGAGGTTGGAGAAGGAAATGGCCAACCACTCCATTATCTTTACCAAGAAAACACCAAATGGGATCATGAAGAGCCAGACACAACTGAAACTTTTATTGAGTTTGACCTTCCTTTTAACTAGTCAATGTTAGGCGGCTTGATTTGAAAATCATCCCCTTATTAATACTCACGTATTTCCTTCTTATTAAGCCATAATTATAATTATGTCTTTTGTCTTCTTTTGGGGGGAATATTGTTAGGTGCTGGTTATGACCAGCTTTATTCTTGAGCAAGGATGTGAGACATGTGTGAGTGTGTGTCTGTGTGTGTATGCAGTTTGGAAGTAGATAATAAGCCTTGGGACATTTTTCATTTCTTAATCCTGAACCCTATTTTCCAACAAGATTTCCCTCTCTCAACAATGCTATCCACATTGAGAGAAATAATTTTGTGGGAGTAGAAACAGAGAAGAAAACCATATGATTTATCACTTGTTTATATGGGTATATTTGGGGTTTTGGTCTTTTATTACTTTTTTGATTTCTTGATTACTCTATTCCAAAAATGAATATTATGGAAATAGGCATAGAGTAATAATACATGTATAATTCAGCAATTGCTTCTCAGCTCCGGGAGAGGAGAGGGAAGAAGGGAGGGAGACAATGTGAACCATGGAACCATGGAAAAATATTTAAAAATTAAAGAAAAAGCCCAAACATGGAAAAAACAAAAACAACCCCCCTACAATTATTTCTACATGTAATTGTATAAATAATTAAATAATAAAAATTAAAAATTTCAAAAAAAAGATTTCCTTCTCTTTTTACCCCACTCCTTTTATTGTATCATATTCCTGCTGAAATGGTGGAGTGGCACAGAGGATAGAACACCAGGTCTGTAGTCAAGAAGACCTGGGTTCAAATCTAGCCTTAGGCACTTATAAACTCTGAGTCTGGACAAGTCCATTAACTTCTGTCAGTGTCAGTATGCTCAACTCTAAAATGGGGTTAATGAGAGCACTTACCTCACAGGGATGTTGTGAAGATCAAATGAGATAATATTTAAGTGCTTTGCACAGTTCCTGACACATAGTTGTTGCTTAATAAAAATTTATTTACTTCCCATCCCTGGGAAGTGAAGCCATCTTTTATCAACACACATGTTGACTCAGCCAGAAGAAACTTTTTTAAGTTCTTTATGAAGTTTCCCTGTGTCTTCGTTATAATAGATGTTTATGCTAAAATTGCAATTCTCTTCTTGTTAATTTCTTTTTCTTTTTAAAAAATAGCCTTTATCTTCTGTCTTAGTATCAATGCTAAGATAGAAAAGTGACAAGGACTAGACAAGCTAGAAACTGTCTACAGCCAGGTTTTCTTAATTCCAGGTCTCGCCATTGTGCCGCCTCACTGCCCCTAGTTTTTTGGTTTTATTTTAGTGAATGCTGGCTATGGTTTAATTTAGAATGAAAATGCTGACATGAACATGAGTTGTACAAATCATTCCAGAATGCCCCCCTCTGCCCTGCCCCAATTGAAAAATCTCCAACATTTAAAAATACTTACGTTCTCAACAGGGTTGGAGTTTGCAGATCTTCTGATGTCTATTTGGAAAATCATTTTTAAATTCAATATATAAGCAGGTAGGGGAACAGTCCATTCTATATGCAAGCACTGCTTATTAGAATGGATAGAAACATTAACAGATTCAGGAGGATATTGTAAATACTCAGATAATCCTGAAAAAGAAATGAGTTAGGAGAAAATTATTAGTCAAGCACGTGTAAATAGTTACACAAATTAAACTGACTATTTCTGCTCCAGTGAGATTAATTATCCACCTCATTTATTCTTTCATAAGAAATAACTACTCATTTCTTAAAACTGAAAAATAGTGAAATGGCACAAAAGGACCTATTGAAAGGCAAATTTCAGTTTATTTGGTAATTTGGAACAAGAAAGACTAATAACTGGGAAACTGCAATTGTTAAGACTTTTATACATTTGAAAAGAGAAAATCAGAATGTATTTTTTTGTTAGAATTTTTCACTTTACAGGTTTTAAGGAGATATGAAATGAGGACATCTACTAGGATGGTGTGGTTTAATGGAAAAAACATGAGATTTTCCATCAAAGTTGCTGGATTCGAATCCCCAGATCTTTTACATACTCACTTCTTTGGACATTGCTTCTTCCACTTCCCAGAACCTCAGTTTCCTTATCTATAAACTGAAGGGGTTAGACTTGCTAATTTATAAGTCCTCTTCCATTTGTAATAGTCCAAAGAGCATTTAGATGTCAATACATAGATTTCTGCACCATATTTAACACCTCTACCAGTCCTATGTATCGAACACTAACCTAGGCATTACGGGAGATATAAAATAAGGATAAGAAAAGGTTCCCTAGCTGGGGAAATGAAACAAACACACACAAAACCACTAGAGAAGGGCAGCTGGGTAGCTCAGTGGATTGAGAGCCAGGCCTAGAGATGGGAGGTCCTGGGTTCAAATCTGGCCTCAGACACTTCCCAGCTGTGTGACCCTGGGCAAGTCACTTGACCCCCATTGCCTACCCTTACCATTCTTCCACCTATGAGTCAATGCACAGAAGTTAAGGGTTTAAAATAAAAAAAAATAATAAAAAAAATTAAAAAAAAACCACTAGAGAACCATCACATACTTGAAGATTAAATGGTATGGTACAAACTATACATTTTATAGGCAATCCTAGGACCTAGTTGGAATAGATTTTAAAGATCATCTCATCCAACTCCCTTATTTTATATTTGAAGAAAGTGAGACCCAGAAAGCTAAGTAAGTTACTTAAAGTCATGCAGGAAGTAAATGTTTAAAATACAATTGGAGTTAGGTTTTTTAGACTCTAATCCATTTAATGGACTGGAAGAGTGGGAGTCAGACACTGGAAAATAATCTGGAGTCTTTCCCATGCTGACTCCAGAGCCAGCACTCTATCTATTATGGCATATTCTAGAGATATAATTGACAAAAATGGGGCATGGGATGCAGCTATGTGTCTCAGTAGATAGGTAGGACTAGAGATGGGGAAGGGGGTCTGGGGTTCAAATCTGGCCTCGAATATTTTCTGGCTGTTTGAACCTGGACAAGTCACTTAATCCCCATTACCTAGTCCTCAGTGCTCTTCTGCCTGAAAGCCAATACACAATTTAGATTCCAAGGCAGAAGGTAAGAGTTTTGTTTTTGTGAGGAGAGGTGAGGGAGAAAGAAGAAACAAGGGAAACTCTGAGGTTAAAACTAGGAAAATAGTATTGTCCTCAACATGAGAAAATTTTGGAGGAGGGGCAGGATTAGAGAAAGAAAGATTGGTTCAGAAATGTTGGGTTTCAAATGCTGAGGGAACACGGGTAAAAAAAAAATTCAGCAGCCATTTGGTGCAATGAAATTGGAATTCTGGCAAGAAATTAGGGATAAAGGGATTTGAGATTCACATACATAGAAATGAGATTATAAGAGAACCTTGGAGAATACCCAAACAAAAAGGGTAAGAGATGGATGATGATCCAATAAAGGAGATTGAGGTCAGATGAGTAGGAAAAGAATCAGGAGAGAACAGTGTCAGAGAAGCCAAGAAAGGAAATTTCAAGAGTAAGGACTAGCCAAAAATGGAGGCGCTACGCAGTCACTCACATTCATAATTTTTTTTTTTTTTACAAAAAATAGCAAGCATTTATTTGAGGCTCCCCTATGAGGATGAACACCATTTAAAAAACTGATATAATAAACTTTATAGAAAAATGATATATTTTTTCAATCAGCTTAATCATTTTATGTCAGACTACATATACTTTTCACACCTAATTAGGCTAATTCAAAAACTTTTTTCATTGCAAGGTTACTGTTTTAAGCTTATAGTTTATGAGTTACATAGGTGTGAGCCTAATGTTACAATCTCAATAGAGGTTTACTAAATGTACATTCATAATTTTTGTAAATGAGACTTCTAGACTGTTTCCTCACTTCTAGGTCAATGTCTGAGTGCTGGAAATATGGGGTGGGGGAAGACAGTCCTTACTCTCAACATTTAATGGAGGAAGACACACAAAAGGAAGTTGAAAAAGGGAGAGAACAGTGATTGATAGTATAATAAACTCAGTCTTCTTAGATTATGCTGTGTTAAATCTCATTGGTGAATGTGGTTTAAAATATTTTAACTCACTGATTTTCTTTTTTAGTTAAATTTAGTTTTAGTTCAATATACTTGCAACTTAAGGCTCGAAACAAGGAATAAAAAAGATTTGTTTCAAAGCATGGGTCCAACACCAAAGGATGCAAAAATAAAACCTTGAAAAGCAGTTTTTTCTTCTAAAATGCCTTACTATGGCTATATATCACCCTGAAAGAAAGGTTTTCTTTTTTTCTAAAGATGGCCCAGGATTTGAATAAAAATGATCTGACCAAAATTCAATAATCTGATGATAAATAACAACCTAGTGTTTTTCAGTCTAGTATTTTTATCCTATAAACCTAAAAATCATCAGACAATTAGCTGTGAATCCTCAGTCTTGGGACTGGTACTGAAAGGGGTTGGTTAGTACAAAGGAGGGCTCTCACTGGGAAGGAAGTCTCTCTAATTTTTTGGCTAAGCCCAAACTTCACCACTCTTACTCTCACAAAGCCTGTGGCTTCATGCCATCTAAGCTTGTCTAACAAGACTGTAATTAAAATTCAACCAGAGATGTTCCCAAGAAGTGGAGAAACGCTTCCTATTGTAGTGTAGAATGCTTTTTTTTTTGGTCAGCATCACCAGAGAAAACAGGGGCCAGCATAGTATGGATATGTTTCTCCTAAAGCTATTCAGAGCCTAGCAGACAAGTATCTGCTAGTCTACAGAACAGACTCTGATTTCCTGGCAAGCATGGGACTGAGCCCTCATTTCTAGCAGTTCCTGGACCGTCCACATAGCATCTTTCATTCAGCAAGCATTAATTAAGAAGGGTATGTTAAACAAGAAGGTATACTTGGATAAGCACATTTCATCACTTGGTCTTGAGAAAATGTCCATTTTAGGTACTTAAGGGAGAAAGATACAAAGAAGACAAGAAGATCATAAGAATAGGTGGAGTCTTTAGCAAGAGCATGAGATTGGCTTCCCATCTCTGATCCCAGAGCTAGGAGGCTACAATTATTACTAAGGTTGGAAGTTTCCAGTAAGGGGAGGCAAAGAAAGGGTGGTGTTGCTAGAAAACAGGCAGATGGGAAAAAGAGGTGTGTCTACAGCAGACAGCTTGTCTAGAGAAAGGCTGGATCCAGAACACCATGCTTTTTTTGAACTCTACCATTTTTATCTGATTAATTTGCACATGTCAATCAGAGGTTAAAGTATAAAAATCCAAGTATTATTTACTAAGGAAAAAATGTGAAGTAGTTGATGAGAGCTAGAGAAAGGAGGAGATATTCTTCTCACCAATTCCATCCCTCAAGTATGGAATAATCATTCTCTCCACCAATAAGGACATTCTTAAGCAGATACCCAGACTTGACCCTGGTTTAGATTCCTGTGTTCACAATGGGTTGTGGCATATATATCCAGAATAGTGCTGTTATCAGCTGATAATTAGCATTTAGCATTTATCTAGTATGTGATTCTCTCAGGTGTTCTGGGTATCAAAAACCTGGTAAGATATTTCCTATGTACACTTCTCAGCTACATCTGGGAATTGGAAACTGGATGTAGTAACTCTGATAAAAGTACAGATAATCACGATTGTGGTTTGAATGTTGTCCAAGTCCCCCCAAAAATGGTTTTCTAGACCCAGCCTTTCTTTTGACAAGCTGTCTTTGTTCTACTCACCTCCAAGTTTCACCTGTCTGCCCTTTCTCTAGAGCCTGCCTCCTTCCTAAACTTCCCTTCCTCTTGCTCAGAATCTTCCATATTGGAAACTTCTAGGCTTGATGATAATTGGTTCCCCCAAGCCTATATGTTATATTCAGAAGTGGAAAACCCATTGGAAACTTCTGCTGAAGACCCTGTCTATTCCCAGTCCCTTTCCCTCAGTGTCCATTTTTCATATGCTGGCACAATTCTGTTGTGTGGGTCAATCCAGGTATGTCTTCACAAAAGCAGGAGGTAGGACAAAAGTCTGGCACAACCTTGGCACGGTATCAAGAGAGCTGTCAGACTAAATCACCCATCCTGTTCTTCTGCCTGCTGGGACCTGAGGAACTTTACTTGAAGCTCAGACCCCTCCTCCTCACCCTGGCTTGTAACTCAGCCACACCTCTGGCTGAGTGACAGGTGTATCTTGCTTTTCTGGAGAACTGATTATATCCTTATCTCTTTGATGGCTGTGATCCAGATGTAGCCTTGGCTACCCAGCCTTCCCTTATTTCAAACCTTCCCTCTCATGAGTTAAAACACACCAAAGAAAGGCTTATTGCTTTTAGCATCACTGGTCAGTTTGCTCCTGCTGAAGAAAGATCCATGTCCTTAAAAAGTAGCTACAATAGACAAAGAACATATATTTTAAGTGTTAGGGTAAGGGGTATTTGTAATGCAAGTTAGAAATCCCAATTCCTGTTCTCAGCCACAAAATGCTCCAAAAGCTGCTAGCACCAAGAAGCCATGAAAAGTAATATTCTCTTCCCAGGGTGTATAAGAAATCTATCTATTAAAAGAAAAAATAGGTAGGGTATTAAAATAGTGTTTTAATCAAATCTATTGCTTTCAATTAAATTTTCATAGACTTCTAGGAGGAAAAACTGTGCCTCCTTTCCCCCAAAATACTTATTTGTGTAGGGGGCAGCTGGGTAGCTCAGTGGATTGAGAGCCAGGCCTAGAGACAGGAGGTCCTAGGTTCAAATACGGCCTCAGACACTTCCCAGCTGTGTGACCCTAGGCAAGTCACTTGACCCCCATTGCCTACCCTTACCAATCTTCCACCTATAAGTCAATACACAGAAGTTAAGGGTTTAAAATAAAAAAAATACTTATTTGTGTTTCCTTTATTTAATCATATCAATTAATGATAGACAAGAATACACAAAGAAAGAAGGAGATCTGGAACCAGCAAGGCTGAGAAAAATTTAACTTGACAGACTAATAAAAATTATCAAGTCCCCAAAAAACTGTTCAAGGCCAATTAAAGAACTAGTCTTACTTTATATAACATTTGGGCATGTTTAAATTTTTTTAACCCTTAACTTCGGTGTATTGTCTCATAGGTGGAAGAGTGGTAAGGGTGGGCAATGGGGGTCAAGTGACTTGCCCAGGGACACACAGCTGGGAGGTGTCTGAGGCCAGCTCTGAACCTAAGGCCTCCCATCTCTAGGTCCGACTCTCACTCCACTGAGCTACCCAGCTGCTCCCCATGGTTAATTTTTTTAAATCCATTTATGAGGATATTCAAAGAAAGCCACTGCTGGAGAGGCACAGGAAAAGTGGCAAATGCTTCCATCTATTATTGTTTTCAGCAGTTTAAATTGAAGTAGTAGGAAGCTGAACTAACATAATTTGCAGTAGAAAATACGCCCATAGCTGCTCTAATACACAGCCTCTCTTCACCCAGAAAAATGTGATGCTCTCTGGCATGCAATATGGCATAGCAGAATGAGACCTGTGTTTTGGAATCAAAAGACTTGAGTTGGAGTCATGTTTCTATGTCTTTCAAGCTAGATGGGTGAATCATTTCACTTTTACCATTCTTAATTTGGTCATCCATAAAATGGGTATGAGAATTGGTACAGTGGAAAGAATGTAACATTGGACAAATTACTACCTACATACCCCACTGGATTTAGTTTTGTCCTCTACAATTATACTATAAGCAATGATTAAATAGATTATTTCAAAAGGACATATAAAGACTCATATGAATGGTTGCAAAGTGAAGAGAGAACCAGGATAAGATTTATAATGCCTATATTATAAAAATGAGCAATTCTGAAGGTTTTTATTTTATGAACAAGCACAAAATAAGTAGTTTTAGATCAATTTATATAACAACACCGTGAAAAACAACTCTGAGAGCTATAAGAACTCCTTCCTGCAATATCCATTCATGATTCCAGAGGATCAGTAGTGAAACACACTATCCATGACATAAAGGTGTTGTATCTGGGGTGAGGAATGAGACATATACCTTTGTGTGTAGCCATTGAGGGAATTTGCTTTGCTTGACTGTGCATATTTGTCATTAATTTTTTTCCTTTTCTCCTTCTTCAGTGGGGTAGGAGATGAGAGAAGGAGAAAATAGATTTCTGTTCATTTTTTAAATGAAGAAGTGTGGGGGGAATACTACAGATTTGAAATGTTACATGTAGCTACAGGTGAAATAATTATTATTAGTGTTACTTATCAGTTTACTTTGTTATAAGAGAACTCTCATAAAGTATGAGTAATCTGTAAAAGTTACAGAAAAACAAAACACACCAATAAAACTAAAATTAAAAAAAAAAGGAAAACGAAGAAGTTGGAAAAAATGAAAGAGAAGGAACTGGACTAAATGAACTCTTAGGTTTCTCCCAGATCTAAAGCTAGTTTATTTTGATGCTATTTGCACCATTTACCTTACCTCACAGGGCGGTGAGGATCAAATAAGATGATATCTAAGATAACTCTCTGAAAAATACAAAGCTATATTTATATTTCAACTAGTATTACGATTGTTGATAATGAGTGAGTTGCAGATATGAAAGAAGTTACACCTCAGAATTAAATTATGAAAAAGAAAAAGGCACAAAGCTCATGGATTCAAGCTGAAGCAAGCCCTATGGTAATATCTGCCCGTCAACTCAAGGGAATTTCCAAAGTGAGCCATAACAAACTTAACTTATTTGAAAGCCAAAAATGTGGCAGAAATAAAAAAAATTAACAATAAACAATTTGAATTAGGTACCAAATTTCCTGACTTTGCCTTTTTGTTCTCAATGTATCTTTCCTATTCTTTTGTTAAATCTTCATTTCATTTCCTTACCTTCACTTCTGCATGTGCTAAGATGTATCAGTGCCAACAGAAATACTGTCTGAAAGGTCAGGAAGAGAGCCATTGGTTATGTTTCTATCTGAAAAAGACAAATTTTTAAAAAAAGGGAAAACTTTCATTTTAGTAGTAAACATATAAGTAGAAGCATATTTAGAGTAACTTTATATCTAGAAGGGACTGCAGAGATCATTTGGTCTAACCCCCTCATTTCCCAGATGGGAAAATTGGAGGCCAGGAATGTTGTGATCTGCCCCAAATAACAAAGGTACTAAGTAGGAGCGATGAGATTTGAAGCCAAGGTGTCCGACTCCAGGGCCAGTAGTCTTTCCACCTACCTCACTGCCTCCCATTGACTTTTTTGCCCTAAAAGAGCAAAAGCTGGTGAAGGGAAGTAATTTTAAAGGAGGCAAAAGATGTTTGAGAATTTGAAACTAATGACTTGCTAGCATCCCCCAGGGATCAAATATAAAAACTTGTTTAGCATTCAAAGTTCTTCATAACCTAGTTCCCTCCTAACTTTACAGATGTCTTAAATTCAACTTTAGTTTGTTTTCAGTTCCAAATTCTCTCCCATCTTTTCTTTCCTTCCCCTATTCACTGAGGAAGTAAGAAAAACAAAGCCTATTACAAATGAACATATATTACATAAATAGTTATTCAAAACAAATTCCTGCATGGGGGGAGAGAGTGAGGGAGAGAGAGATGGAAAGAAAGAGAAAAAGAAAAAGAAAGGAAGGAAGGAAAAGGAAGGGAGGAAGAAGGAAGGTAGAAAGAAAGAAAAAAGAGAAAGGAAGAAAGAAAGAAGGGAGGAAGGAAGAAAGAGAGAAATAAATAGAGAAAGAAAGAAGGAAAGGAAGGAAGGAAGAAATAAGGAAGGAAGGAAAGAAGGAAGAAAGAAAGAAGGAAAAAGAGACAGAGACAGAGATAGAGAGTAAAAGAGACAGGAGAGAAGAGAGGAGATGTTTATCAATCTGCATCCTGAGACTATCACTTCTTTATCTGAAGATAGATAGCATGTTTCATCATAAGAAATTTAGAATTGTGGTTGGTTGTTTTGCTGATTAAAGTTCCTAAATCTTTCAAAATTAATTGCCTTTACAATATTATTGTTCTTGAATAAATTATTCCCTTGGTTTTGCTCACTTCACTTTGTTTCATTTCATACAAGTCTTTTCCAGTTTTTCTGAAACTTTCACCTTCACAGCAAATAGTCTTCTATCTCACTCATACACCATAACTTTTTCAGCCATTGCCCAACTAATAGGTGTCCTCTCAGTTCCCAATTCTGGACTATCCCAGAACTATTTGAAGTCTTCTTCCACTTTATTCTCTCCACAACCTCCACCACCACCACTACATACTCTGCAATCCAGTGACACTGACCCCTTTGCTGTTCCTTAAACAAGACATTTTATCTCCCAGTCCCAGCTAAAGTATTATGTTCTAAAAGAAGCCTTTCCTAATTCCCTTTAATGCTAGTGGCATCCTGTTGTTGTCCAGTCATGCCCAACTCATCATGATCCCATGGGCCACAGCACACTAAGCCCTTGTTTCCTCCACTCTCTCCTGAAGTCTATCCAATTTCATGTTCATTGTTGACACAATCTATTCATCTCATCCTCTACCTTTCCCTTCTCCTTTTGCATTCCATCTTTCCGAATATTAGGGGCTTTTCCAATGGATCTGTCTTCCATTTTATCCTGTATATAGCTTATCTGTACACAGTCATTTGCTTCTTTTCTATCTCATTAGAATATGAGCTCCTTGAGGGCAGGGATTATCTGCTACCTTTCATTATATCCTATCCTTTGGCAGTGTCTAGCATATAGTAGATGCTTAATAAGGGTTTGACTGACTGATGAAAATGGGAGGAAATAGCCTCTAATAAGTTAAATGTCAATTGTTTTTAAGAGGCTAGTTTTCATCATCTTGCCCCTCTATGCCCCAGAATATTATCTAACAAATGACCTTTGTTTAGTGAAAAATAAGGGTTTCCATTCTTTAAAACCACTTTCTATACTTTAAACAGATTACAGACTCAGCATGTTAGAGGGAACTTGTATATCTGTTGTCAAACTCAACCCTTGCATTCTACAGAAAAGAAAATAGAGTCCTGAGAAGTAAAGAACTAGTAAGTGGTATTTAATCCCAGATTGTTTGACTATAAATTCTTTGCTATTTCTATCACATTGGGTTATTCTTGGTTTCTTATCTTTTAAGATGTGGGGCAGGGTGTGGGGGAAGTATTTTGTAGCCAATAATTTCCAGAAAGGATTGATTGACTCATCAAATGACACTCACCTCTGACCTCTAAGGAGCAAGAGTGTACAGTGAGTCAAGTTGAACTCACTGGTTTCAATTTGTTCCTTTATCTTGAAATAAGTTTCCGGTCATTGGATGCTTATACTTTCAGCCGACGAATCAGAATTTGTTTCATGTGGATTTTCAGGCATTAATTGTTGAGATCTTTGTACATCCTTTTAAAAAAAACAAGAAGTTTGTGAGGATTCAGGTTCTTTAAAAAAAATTGGCATTAAAAAACAACTTTAAATGACTGAGATGGTTTTTCAGAACTTTCCTATGTCAAATACTGTAAGTACAACTGAGATTGAGGAAGGCATGTGCATGACTGTCCTTTTTCTGCTTTTTAAAACTCTTACAAACTCTCTTAAAATACTTAAAGTATTGGTTCTAATGCAGAAGAGCAGTAAGGGCTAGGCAGTGGAAGTTAAGCTACTTGTCAAGGGCCACGTAGTTAGGAGAGTTTGAGGACAGATTTGAACCCAAGGCCACTTATCTCCAGGTTTGGCTCTCTATTCACTAAGCCACCATGACTACCCTTCTTGAGTTATGCTTGTGTACCTGCTAGTTTAATGCTTGGGTGCAGTGGGGATAGCCAGTCCCCGGCTACTTCTGGTCCTTTGTGACTCAGCTGAAGGTTTTAACTATGAGATGGCTTTCTCTTCTCTTTCCTTTTTAAAGGCAACTTGCCCTTTCTTCCTCCTTTGCTTCTATGTGTCCATGAGCATATGGCAAATAAAGTATATCTTTTGCCTAAATAAATTTGATCCTTGGTTTCAGCCTCCCTATTTTTAATTAATGATCAAAGTGGATCATGCATCAATTCTGAGATGGTCATATCCAGGAATGAAGCCACCTTGAGAGTTAAAGAGATTCAGAGATCCTGGATCTTTGGTTTGGATCTAAGCGGAGGCAGTATAGTAAGGAAATTAGTAATATGTTGATAAGTTCTGAAAAGGTGAAGAATTTTGTAAGGGTTGTCCCAGAGATTGCAGAGTGGATGAGGAAGAAAGAGTGCTGTGCATGAGCTTGGAACTTTGAAGGAGTAGAGCAGGCAGAGGAGAGGAATGCTCTTCAGTCATTTCAGTCATGTCTGACTCTTTGTGACCCCATCTGGGGTTTTCTTGGCAAAGATACTGGAGTGCTTTGCCATTTTATTCTCTAATTCATTTTACAGATGAGGAACCGAGGCAAACAGGGTTATGTGACTTGCCCAGAGTCACACAGCTAGTAAGTGTCTGAGGCCAGATTTGAATTCAGAAAGAGGAGTCCTCCTGACGCCATAGTGGGCACTCTATCTGCTGAACCACCTAACCACCCAGGAAGAGGAATCCTCATTAGCTCTTCCTGAGCTTCTTGAACAAAGTAACCATTGGCAGCATCCTGAATCCATTCCCTGACCAACTGGAAGATATCTGCAATAAAGTGAAATGCAAAATGTCTATATGGCAGTCTTGAAAATGGTTTCATGATCTCTTATTTGATTCCACCTCCCATGAGAGTGGAATAGTTATATGATACCAATTGTCCAATTCTTATCAATGAACATTGAATCTTTGGTGTCTTTTGGCATTTCTCTTGTATGTAGGAAAAAAATACCTGTCCTTGGTTCATATTATTTATTGAATATTTTTCCAAACCCAGACTATAAATAATAATTTTTCCCTGGCTAGAAGGATAAGGGTAAGTTAAAGAATGAGAGAAAATGGAGCCTAAATCCTCTCATTAGAGGGTAAGCCTTCCCAAGACTATTTCTAGTCTAGATCATGTAAATTAGCCTAGAGAAGAGAGTGTCTCCTCTCCCTTGAGGAATAGCTAAATTGCTTGGGACCCGCAGTGGTTCTTAATGTTAGATATGAAGGCTCCTCCAGGACAGTGAAGCAACCTCCTTTAAGAGTCACTGAGTCATCAGTTCTTCCTGCTCAGTGGCCAATAAAGGTGTTATTATAATTTCAACACTTATGCCCTTCATTACAGTGACACATAACCAGAAGCAGTCAGGAGCTTGTCATCAGCAAAATGCCACAGAACTTACAAGGTTGGTCAGAATAAGCAAAAATAGTTTTGTGTGCATCTTGTTCAATTTTAGGTTTTCTATTTATCCACACAATTTCATTTCTTTTTAAAACTCAGGTTTAGGGAAGAAGAAACCTAAAACTAAAATATTTGGAGCCAAAATGGTAGAGGTCAATGAGATAGAAAGAAAGAATACTAGGTTTGAATTCAGAGGACTTAAATTTAAACATTTATAAAACTTATGTAAGAGAAAGGTCATGTATATGTGTGTCTATATACACACATATCTATACATATGTAGACATTGATATACATACAGAGGTAGGATTTGAATCCTTGTCTTTGTGTGCAGGTGTGCATACATTATATATACATGTGCATTCATACATTTAAAAATGGTCATGGAGCCTTTAATTTGAGGAAGACCCCTCCAGTTAAGGAGAAGCCACTTCTTTCTGTGCCACTCTATCTATCTTTTTAAGAGTATGCACACTTTTATAGCCCTTTGGGCATAGTTCCAGATTGTTCTCCAGAATTGTTCTCCATCAGTTCACAACTCGACCAGCATTAGTGTCTCAATTTTCCCACATCTCCTTCAACATTTATTATTTCCCTTTTCTGTCATATTAGCCAATATGATAGGTGTGAGATATGGAACCTCGGAATTGTTTGAACTTGAATTTCTCTAATCAATAGTGATTTAGAATATTTTTTCATATCGCTATAGATAGTTTGGACTTCATTATTTGAAAACTGCTTTATATCCAGTGACATTTATCATTTGGGGAATGACTTTTATTTTTATAAACTTGACTCAGTTCTCTAGATATTTGAGAAATGAGGCCTTTATTAGAGAAACTTGTTATAACCCCCTACCCCCCCACCCATTTTCTGCTTTCCTTCTAATCTTGACTGCATTAGTTTTGTTTGTGCAAACCTGTTTTAATTTAACGTAATCAAAATTATAATTTTAGTTCCTGCAATCCCCTCTTTCTCTTATTTGGTCACAAATTCTTCCTATTTTCATAAACCTGCCAGGTAAACTATTTCATGCTCCCCTGCTTATGATATTCCTCTTTATATCTAAATCATGTACTCATTTTGACCTTTATGGTGTAAAATATTGATCTATATCCAGTTTTTGCCAAACTATTTTCCAGTTTTCCCAGAAGTTTTTGTCAAATAGTGATTTCTTGTCCCAAAAGCTTGGATCTTTGGGATTATCAAAAAATAGATTATTATGATCATTTACTTCTATATAATATGTACTTAATCTATTTCACTGATTCAACACTAATTCTTAATCAGCACCAGATTGTTTTGCTGATGACTGCTTTGCAATGAAGTTTGAGATCTGGTACAGGGTGGCCACTTTCTTCCTATTTTTTCATTGATTTCCTTGATATTCTTGACCTTTTATTCTTTCAGATGAATTTTATTATTTCTATAGCTCTATGAAATAATATTTTGGTAGTTTGATATGGCAGTGAATAAATTAATTTAGGTAAAATTATCATTTTTATTATATTAACTCAGCCTAATCATGAGTAATTAATATTTTTTCCAATTGTTCAGATCTCTCTATATTTGTGGGAAAAGTGTTTTGCAATTCTTTTTATATGGTTCTTGGGTTTGTCTTGGCATACAGACTGCTAAGTTTTTTAAACTGTCTATAATTATTTTAAATTGAATTTTTCTTTCCAACTCTCTTGCTGTTAAATTTTGTTTTCAATGTATAAAAGTATTGGTGATTTTATATGGGTTTATATCCTATCCTGCAACTTTCCTAAAGTGGTTAATAACTATAGAACTAGTTTTTTAGCTTATTTTCTGAGATTCAAGTATATTATCATATAATCTGCAAAGAGTAATAGCTTTGTTTCCTCATTGCTTATTTTAATTCCATCAATTTCTTTTCATTTTTTCTCCTCTCATTGCCATAGTTAGCATTTTTAGTTCAATAATGAATAACAGTGGTGATAATGGTCATCATTGCTCCACCCCTGATCTTATTGGGAAGGCTTATGACTTATCCCCATTACAGATACTGCTTGCTGATGGTTTTACATAGGTAATACTTATCATTTTAAGGAAAGCTCCATTTATTTCTATGCTTTCCAATGGTTTCAACAGGAATGATTATGGTGTTTTGTCAAAAGGCTTTTTTTTTTAATTCATTGAGATAATCATGTAATTTCTGTTATTTTATTATTGACACGGTCAATTAAGCTGATGTTTTTCTAATATTGGACGAGCCTTGCATTCCTAGAATAAATTCTATCTGGTCATAGTATATCTATGTGATATATTGCTCTGATCTCCTTTTTAGTACTTTATTTAAAATTTTTGCATCAATATGCATTAGGGAAATTGGTCTGTAATTTTCTTTCTCTGCTTTTGCTCTTCCTGGTGTTGGTATCAGCATTATATTTGTGTCATAAAATTTGGTATGAACATTGTAGGACTTCTTTGCTTATTTTTTCCAAATAGTTTAGATAGTATTGGAATTAATGGTTCTTTAAATGTTTGGTAGAAATCACTTGTGAATCCATTTGGTCCTGGGAGAGAGTTATTATATAGTATGAAGTATTCTTCAGTTCATCTGGAAAATTTCTATTTTTGTAAATATTCATCCACTTCATTCTATTGTTAGATTTATTTGTATGCAATTGATCAAAATAGCTCCTAGTCATTGCTTTATTTTCCTCTTCATTGGTGATTAATTTACATTTTCATTTTTAATATTAATAATTTGGTTTTCTTCTTTCTCTTAAAAAATAAAATTAGCCAATGGTTTATCTGTTGATGTTTTTTCATAACCAGTTCCTAATTTTATTTATTAGTTAAATGATTTTCTTACTTTCAATTTTATTTATTTCTCCTTTGATTTTTAGGATTTCTAGTTTAGTGTTTAATTGGAGATTGAAATTTCTTCTTTTTCTGACTTTTTTAGTTGCATGCCCAATTCATTGATCTATTCTTTTTTCAGTTTTTTGATGTAAGCATTTAGAGATATAAAATTTTCCCTGAGCACTTTTGGCAGTATCACATAAATTTTGGTATGTTATCTCCTTGCTTTCATTCTCTTTAATGAAATTATTGATTGATTGATTCCTTCTGTAAAAGTGGGGGTGAAGGTTAACTGAATAAATTGATTGTCTTGTTCCACAAAATAACTATCAGGAACAGGTGAGAACACTTCTACTGAATCAATCAAGGGCATTAAAACTCTATGTGAGAAGACCTTGAAAGCCATTGGATGAAACTAGAGTGATTCTGTCCAAGAGTACACCTCTGTTACCAACTATGGAGTCTTATTCACACACTGTAGGTTTTCTATAAAAAAGAAAGGCAGTGTTGAATCTGAGTTTCCAAGGTCTGGACAGGAAGTGGTGGAAGTAGTTCCAGACAAGTTCCTGAAAGGGAATCACTTGGATTTAGAGTAGAGCACCTCTGTCTTCTCTCCTCTTTGGCTAGAGAATCACCCAGTGAATTCTAGAAGATCAGACTTTTGGACTTTCCATGAAAAATAGTATACTTGGGACAGTAGCAATTGGTAGCAGTGTTTACATTAGGAACTAAGGAAAATGAGACACACCAAGGAAAGGAAGCTTCAAGACTCTGGGAGGAAGCCATAACATATCCACGGGAAACCTCATGAGTAGTCCTCAAAATGTGAAAAAATGACTTTTAGCAAACCCATCACTTATTAGTAACTCCTTTTCTCCTTAAGTTCTCTAAGCTTGAGATTACTTTCCTTTAGACTCTATATAAACTGATGGGAGAATGCATCATAGACTTTTGGGGGAATACTTTAGGAGAATTATTTTTATCATACTACCTTATTTAACACCTTTTCCTGAAAATCAATTATTTGGCTGACTAATATCAACTGACAATCATGGGGAAAATATAGTAATGGGGGCTCATTCTGTAATAACAGGAAACCACACTCCCACTCCTCAGGGCTAACCCTAGAATCTTGAGGGGAGATGTGGTAGTTGCCTTCTGGAGACCTAACTTAACCAGTAAAAGTGGAAGTTGGGATAGTACCCACAGAATTTGTTCTACACTTTTTTGGAGAGCTTCATGAGAGAAGAGGAAGCCTTTTCTTTTGATTGGATCAGACTAGAGAAAGAAGAAATATTGTACAGTAGATAGAGCACTGGATTTGGAATCAGAGAATCTGGGTTCAAATCTGACTCTCCTATTTCCCTGCTTAATCTTGGTAAGGTCACTTTACTTCTCTGGGATCTCAGATTCTTCATCTATTAAAAAAGTTTAAGTTTATACTAGATGACCCCTAAGTTCCCTTCCAAACTTCAGATAACTTCCTGCAGCCCCTCTGTCTCTGATCCCTGTGTCAAGTATTTATTTATTCCAGAAGTTAGTGATGGACTTTGCAGCCCTGAATAAGTATAGTGGGGTTAAGCAATGCCCATAGGTCCCACTGAGAATCCTGAGGGATGGAGAGGGAAGGGAAAAAAACCAGGAAGCAGAAAAAGAAATTCAACAAAAGTCGTATTATATGATCACTGAATTTCCTTTCACCCTTTAATGCTGTGATCTTTTGAGGAAGAAAGAGAGAGGAAGAAGGAAGGAGCAGAGCATCTCCAACATCTCCAACAATCCAACTGGGCCATTTAGTAGCAATGGTGCCACTTGTAGGCTACTCTGAATTAAATATATTCTGTTTTATCCATTTAACTCTAGTGATACCTTGAAAGAAATCTCTACATATAAAATAGGGATCTTGCTTATTTTTTATAGCAATAAGCTCTAAGAACCTTGGGTGCTTATTCAAAGTCTAGAGTAATTGCTCAAGAAACCTTTTGCCTTCTAGCTCTAACAGTTTTGTACATACTAGACTCAGAATTTTAACACAACTTGAGCATCCTTGGCCTTACTGAATGATGAGGTTCCTAGCTCAGTCTCTAAGAGTTCTCTAGTTTGTACATTTATGTGGCTTTTTGATTTTTAAAGAGGGAAGGTATACTAGGGCAAAGATGTTGGCTTCTGCTTATCTCTTGTCAGAGAATTAAGATCAGTTGTTTTTTTTTTAACCCTTAACTTCGGTGTATTGTCTCATAGGTGGAAGAGTGGTAAGTAAGGGTGGGCAATGGGGGTCAAGTGACTTGCCCAGGGTCACACAGCTGGGAAGTGTCTGAGGCCGGGTTTGAACCTAGGACCTCCTGTCTCTAGGCCTGGCTCTCAATCCACTGAGCTACCCAGCTGCCCCGTAAGATCAGTTTTACAAGTAGGTGAGTTAAGTAGACCATGATGAGACAATTATTTAAGAGACATGAGGATTACCCTCCCACCAAAAATTAGTATCTAACCTCACTCTCTCCCCCACAAGGCCTATCAGTGCTCCCAATATGCACCAGTGAAGAGTTATTACTTTGAAAGAAGTCATTGTATTCATGTAAAATGAGAACGCTAATAAAATAAGATACGAGACATTAAGATAATGTATCAGGTTCTGGCTTTTGAAAAGGCTTTATGTGTATTATCTTATCTGAACCTCACAATGACCCTATATGGTAGATACTACCAAATATTATCTTCATATTACAAATGACGAAATAGGATAATAGGATCATTTAGAGTTGGAAGGGGCTTTAAAGGTCATCAACTCAAAACCCCTCTAGTTACAGATGAGGAATCTTAGTCCCCAAAAGATTAAGGGACTTGCCCAGGAAAATATAGCTAGTATATGTTTGAAGTAAAATTCAAATCTAGGACTTCCTGACTGAAATTCCTTCTCTTTTCCACTGGGTGAGGGTCATCTCTCCCTCTAAGGACCCTTAGCTTTCTTCAAGATTCAGCTTAAGTGCCACTCCTACAAGAGTCCTTTCTTAATTTTTCTGATTGTTAGTTCTCCACCCCAAATCACTTTGTATTTATTTGGTATAGACCTTGTATGTATTAGTGTAAGGATGGTTGATGAAAGGAGCCCCTGATTAGTTTGATGTTTGATGACTTTTCTTGATAAGATTATACATCATGGATTTTTATTAGATTGGCATCTTGTTGAGAAAATTCCCTGACAAATTCCATGCAAAGATGTTCTGGCAAATGTTTAACAGCTAGCTCTCTAAAAACATGTATGCCTGACACACTTTTAAGTTTAATCTGCATAAATAAGATTATCTCCATCACTTTCTTAAGTCTAGGCCAGTGATGGGCAAACTACAGCCAGTGGGCCAGATGCAGCCCCCTGAAATGTTCTATCCAGGTGTGACATTACTCCTAATCTGATGAATACAGTGAGTAGGATTCAATACAATGAAACTTCAAAAGAGTTGCCTTAGAATCAGACTGACAGATGAACATTTCCTTTCCTTTGGCCCCCTTTTAAAAAGTTTGCCCATCACTGGTCTAGATAATAAATCAAGGCCTTGTAGAGTTTGCCAAGTTCTGAAATATAGATGATGGTACTGAAAATTGATTCTAATTAGTTCTAATTAGTGCACAATTATAAATAGGAGGAGGAGTCTTAACTAAATAAGGTATAGAAGTGATTATAGATTAAATGGATAATTCCAATTACATACAATTTTGAAATGCTTGTACACAAACAAAATCAATGCAATTAGGGGAAGCTAACTGAGAAAAATGATATCTGCAGCAAATCTCTGATGAAAGTCCAGTATTCAAAGTATATAAGGAATTGTTACAAATATATAGGAATAAGACCCATTCCAATAGGTAAATTGTCAAAGAATATGAATAGTTTTCAATTGAAGATATGATGATTGAGGGCAGTCCCTGAAGCATAATAAATATGCCCTGGCTGGTTCCTGTATAGTGAGTCTATTTCCATGAATTTGTAATGGATAGTCTTTCCCCCCCCCCCAACTTCAGAGCATGTGATGGAGGAAAGTCTTTCAACTGGGTGCTCAGACAGGACTTATTGTGCATACAAAAGATTCAAGGTGATATCTTATTTCCTTCCCCAGTATGGAGAATTGCTGGAAAATGCCAAGTGAGGAAACTGCCTTATCTCCTATCTGGCTAACATGTTCCAAGTACAAGATGCCTATTTCTTTCACTTGGGGTTTTTTTTTTATCTTAGGTGAATGAACATCCAAAAACGGAACAGCCCAGGTTATGATCTTGTGAGCTTTGGAAGACTGGAAGAGTCATCAGAGGTCCTCTGGGCAGCCAGAGTCCATAGTAGGGTCCAGCAGGGCAAGAAGGAGCAATAGCAAAGACTGGTAAGGATCCAGTTCTGAGCTGTGACCTGCCTGATCCAGCCCAGTATGGTACTGACAAAGTGTTTGAGTTCTGCAAGGAGTTAACCCAAGCAAGGAAGGGAAAGATGCATTCACTGGCAATATCTTGCACAAGAATGAATTTGGGGAGGACTTTTAAAAGGGAGAAAAGGTGTGTGTGTGTGTGTGTGTGTGTGTGTGTGTGTGTGTGTGTGTGTGTGTGTGTGTGTGTGTGTTGGGGGGAGTAGAATGTGTGCAGGACAGAGAATGAATCTCAGACTGAGTTTATATCACTCACTTTAGGCTTAAGCCCACTCTCCACAGGGCAGAGTGAGGCTCCCCTTTCTCTAGTTTGGGAGGAAGTTTTATAATGCTATTCTTGCTATACCTTCTTAATTAACATCTCTTTGTAAAAGTTAATTGTTGTTGACAACAATATATTGGGTGGGGGGAGCACCTAGGATGGATGGCTATGAGAGACAGTATTAGAATATCTCAGCCCTTGGACTATATGATGAAAATACCCTGATGAAAGAGGGGAGTAGTCAACTGTACTAGGAGGTCTTGAGGTTACCACTCACAGTAGGAGTTTAGATTGTGTGCCCACAGGGCTCACGAAGACAAAACTAATACTTTCCACTATTTGAAAGAATCCTCCAAATAACTAGTAATACAAAAAAAAAAAAGAAAATTAAAGCAATTTAAGTTTCTAACTCATATCCACCAGTCTGGCAGATATAAATGTAGCAATCACTGGAAGGACAGGCAAATTAATACATGGTTGATAGACTCTGAAAAGGTCCAAACATTTTGAAAACAGTTTGGAACAATTCTCAATGTCACTAAATTGTATATATGCTCTGAATCTTTGATATTACTATATAGCATATACTCCAAAGAAGTCCTAGATCAGTGATGGTGAACCTTTTAGAGACCACATGCCATGTCCCCATGTCATGTTCTTCCCCCCCTCCCACTGAGTGCTGGGTGTGCCCCGCCACCCTCCCTTTACCCCACACAGGGGAGGGAGAAAGCATTCCCACTGGGCTGCTGGGCAGAAGGGTGGGTGATGTGAAAAAATGTTGTCAGGCATAGTGGAGGGAGGGAAGGGAGCAGCTCCGCCTAAGACCCTCTGCCTTTCTAGTAACAAACTCTGGGGTGGGGTGGAGGGCAGTATGTATGCCCACAGAGAATGCTTTGCATGCCATCTTTTGCACCTGTGCCATAGGTTCACCATTACTGTCAGAGAGAGAGAGAGAGCAAGAGAGAGACAGAGAGAGAAAGAGAAGAGAGAAGAGAGGAGAGAGAGCGAGAGAGAGAGAGAGAGAGAGAGAGAGAGAGAGAGAGAGAGAGAG